>NW_024342473.1:3964708-4024228 GCF_902729225.1 Pteropus medius
ATATATATATAACATATATATATAAGTTATATATATATATCATCATTAGCATCATTAAAAATAACCTATTAGTTGATATTTGAATGTCTTCTCAACATTTTTCACCGATTTTCATCTCATTTTCTTTTGCTTTTGCTCATTTAGTTCTAGCCTTTTTAGCCATTATTTTCATGATTCTCTGTATATATTTTTGGATTCTTTAAGTTCTCTCTATGGTTTGTAGTCCAGAATTGAGATCAGATCTCAAAGAGAGCTCTCATGATTCTCTGTATATATTTTTGGATTCTTTAAGTTCTCTCTATGGTTTGTAGTCCAGAATTGAGATCAGATCTCAAAGAGAGCTCTCATCAGTCCAAGAGCAATAGTTGGATTACCCTCTAACCCATGTAATCTTGTGTGAGGCACTGTGCATCCTAATTATCATCAGGAAATAAGATCCATGTAAAGGCCACCTCCCTATGTCTCCTTTCTCTTTTTAAAAGTAAATTTGTATACATATATATATATATATAATATATATATAGTAATATATATATATATTATATATATATATAAGTAAATATATATATATATATATCTGTTTTCCGAAGTGAGTTTACAGTCACTTTGCAACTGCAGTAAACACCTAGCATATGATCAAAGAAAAACTGAATGAATTAATGAAGTGGAATCTTTAGACTGCTTAATTTGGAATTGTTCAAAATACAAGGACTAGTGAAACTTTATCTTGCCAATAATTTCCTTTTCCTTGGGAAAATAAAATATAAAGTTTAAAGCCTTTTAAAATTAGCTTAAAGTGAATTTCCTGGTATTTTCATACAAATATGAGTTACTGGAAAGTATATCTTGAGTTGTTCAGTCCTACTCCATAATGTTGTTTTTGATAAAAATAGTACTCTTTTAATAAAAAGAAGTAATTGGTCAGTATGGCTGACATTTATTTAGATACCTGCTTTAGAATATTTTCTTCTAATTGAAAGATAAGAGGTAAATAAGCTAGGCACTGGCTGGTTTAGTTTTTCATAGGGATAACATTTTTCAAATTACTGAGTTATAAGATTGAAAATGAAGGGCAAGCTCTTTGTTGGGGGAAAGTGTTAGAGCAGCCCTAATGCAAAATCTCATTAAAGCAACTGTCAGGATTCCTCTATTTTACCATCACCTCCCCTATTCTGTAAGAAGCAACTGTCGTTTTGAGTGAGTGTACTGCCAAAGAGGCATTTACAAATAAATGAAAAATGTCACAATTGATTTCACTCCTTTCAGAATACTGTGTGTCAGCTTTGTCACAAACTGTCTTTTTTACTCTCTGTTTTAGATCTCTCAGCTGGACATTGGAGATAGCTTTTGATGATTTAAGGACTCTTTCATTTGACCCCAGGTAGGCCCTCTATTGGTGACCTTTTATAAATGTTTGTAAAACCATCTAGCAGTTTGAGAATATAAAAACTCATTTCCTCTTTCTGATGCTTTTGTTAAATGCATTCAGATGTTGATATTGTTTACCCACACTTTTAATCATTGGGGAAAATAATTTCATACATTACAAAACATTTTAAAATTATACAATTATATTTCACATTTTCATCCCTGGTACGATGATTTGTTATTATTGTGCTTAATCTAATACTACAGCTAATAACAATGTTATTTGTAATGATATCTGGCTATGCTTTCTCTGTATTTCGAAAGAACTCAATAAGCGTCTAAATGTAATAATTCTTTTAAAAATAATTTTATCTCGAATACATAAGTCTGTCATATAATTTATGTAACACATCGTTAATACACATTTATTATTGCCATCACAATAAATCAGTCCACCTGCACTACTGCTATCGTGCTAACATTATTGAGGTCTTACTCTGAGCCATACACTCTGCTAAGCAATTATATGAATTAGCTTACATAGATGTATCACAGTGGTACTTGAATCCTAAGTTAATATGGATTTGAAAAAAAAAGAAACTAATTAGAAATTGGTTGCAGTTTTTTTATTATGGATATTAAATTAAAGGAAAGTAAGTCTTCATATAATTATATTTTAAGAGATTTTAATCAGTATAATTAGTTATAGATCATGCTACCATTTGAGATTATTTAGCTTTCTACTTGAAAGATCATGGAATGGACCAATAAGCAATATTCAGTTTCTCTTGGAAAATTGAAGTCAAAGTAATTTACTCATTCATTTAACAAATATTTATCGAGCACCCATTAAGTACCAGCTACTTTACATTGATGACATGATGGTGAAGAATATGTATCTGCTTCTTAAGAGCTTACAGTCTAGTGGTAGTCAAGAGAATAGGCAAGTGCAACCTAATGTAATGAGTGAAAACAGTAGCGATAAGCATGGGAGTTGAGGTGATCACCTAAGCCAGGCTAGGGATGGTTGCTCAGGGAGTGATGTGATAATGGAATTTGGAAGGATATTGGTTGCAAAGTAATTTATGATGTCTGAAATATAATGTTTAAGATAGATATGTTTAAAGAATTAAGGAAGGAGCAGATTATGAATGTCCTCATGAGCCATATTTATGAAATCAGATATAATTGTGGACAGTGGCAGTTAAACTGGAAAGACTTCATCTGGTATTGAATACTCTCATTAAATGTGTGGTCACACATTCACAGAGCCCACTACTATATATAATAAACAGGAAGGCAGGCCATTCTTCCTTCTTTATACCCATATAAATAGAGTGTATTTCCTAGAATATAAAATTTTTGTCAGTAAGGACCTGGACTAATTCACCTTGTTTTCCAAGGATCTATTGTAGTACTTTGTGAATAGTAGGCTCTCAGTATGTATAGTGTTAGATGACAGAATCAAATGTAAAAATCTGGAAAATGGGTAGGTTGACACAACGGAGGCTCCTCTCAAAGAATGACTACTTATGGCCATATATTCTCTTCTTTCTCTGATCAGTTGTCGCAAATGGAAAAGTTCTTCTCAACATCTTCTCTTTACTTTTAGATGGTGATAAGAGGCTTCATCAAAGAAAATCTATATGAAATGCAATTTTAAAAATAAACAATGTTTTAATTGAAAAACAATTATATGTCAATAAATTCTCTTTAAACACCCTAAAAAAGGTTTGGAGGAAACTAAGAATAAGTGAAGAAAATAATTTTTAGGGAAATAGCCAATACATATAATTTTTATTTATTTTAACTCGAGAAAATATATAGTCAAAATATATTATAAAAGCTTTCATTTGTAACGAGAGATGGAACTACAACAATCATTAAATTAATCAGATATTGTAAGATATTATATCAAGAAGATTCATTTCACTTGTAAGAAAAAATAATTTAATGAGGCGACTTTAAAAAATACGGTGATTCACAAATCACAACATGACTTTAATAGTATATATTATTGTATAGTGTGGACACTTTGGGTTCAGTTATAAAAGTAGATTCTGTATTTGTTATCATTGTAAAATTCTTCATTCTAGAGACTTTCCTTTGACTGGCGTATCTGAAGTTATTTCTTTAAAATACTGTTACCTTGCTCCCAGATTGTCCTTGAGTTCAGTGGAGCATTTCTGTGAATTTTTTTCGGTGTGGTCCCATGAAGTTCTGGAAGTATTATAGTCACCCAAGGTTTCACAGAGTAGAATCTCAGCTCTCATGTCTTTTAGTGTGGCCTGATGATGAAGAGATGTAAACTGGTAGTTTCAATAAACCCAGTAATTTTGGTAGGACATTTGAAATATTTTTTTCCAAAATGAAAATAACTTCTAAAAATATAAAACCTAATTATATAGAATATTTAATCAGTAAAGAAAATTTGAACAAAGGTACCACATTGCATATAGAATCTGACCACCTAGAGTAACCAATCATTACCCTGTTATGCATAGAGTAATGTTAAACTTTTCCATAGTAAAGAGGAGTCAGTTCTTAAAGAAATGCTCCCTGGTGCTTTGAAATAAAGGACATTTATCTGCCTTGCTATCAGTCAAAATGCAGGTTAAGAATAAAATTAAGAAAGCCTAATGAAAGAGAGTAGAAAAGAGGCAGAAAAAAAATTGGGGGTGTTGTAAGGGATCCGGATATGCCACCCCAAAATATACCTCTTCGGCATAAGAAGTATTTGAACTAAAGCATTTGCTATATTGGCGTTAAAGTAGAGCCTCCAAAAAGAACTCGAAAGTCATTAAACCCCCTTTTGAATAGCTTTTCTGATCTTACCATGTGCAAGTAAACATTGTCACAAGACTATCATATCCCCCACCTATTCTCCTAAGGGCCTTTTATCTTTCCAGAAAGTAATTTGCTTTTCCATAACTGCCCTTTCTTCCCACTCCTTTTCTCCTAGTATGTTAGGTATATAGACCCCAAATTCTAACTACCTCCAGAGTTACTTATCTCTGAGTGCATGTTACAATTCTGTTAATGAATTTATTTCTGTTTTTCTTTATCTGTTTTTTATTTCATAATGCATAGTCACATTGAGCACTAAAGATTTCACTTTCGGATTATTTAGTAAGAGGATCCTACTATACTTTGCTTCCCCTACCTTCAAGGTCTATGCTTGATCTCAACTAAGTCTTGATATCTGCTCTCAGTTTAACAGCCCTGCCTCTAGTGTAAGTTGGTCCAGGTGAAACATACTAACAAATGAAAAGATCAAAATTGAACCACATTCTGAATGTATTCATAATCCTTCTGCCTTTAACAGCAAGTATGAATTTCTAATAAGTAAAATAACTTGATTACTTTCTTTAATGTAAAAAAGAACCCAAATAAATCAGCCCCAAATTCATAACACCTTATCATATAACAACAAATAGAAACTTCTAACATAATTACTTCCTTAACAAACATAATTATTTCCTTAGGGAAGTGAATCGAAAGTTCACAAAATAGAATTACTCTAGTAAGAGAGAGAGAAAAGAAAAGGCATAAGATGTGGCCAAGCCTGCCAGTGGGATGGGTAAACAACTGCAAGCTGGACAAGTGATGGAGGGATGGGCCATGTGTTGGTAACAGTATGAAACACAAGATGCCTTGTTTCAGGGTCATTTTCTACACTTAAGCAGCCTGTTGATTTCCTTCTTTTGCTTCTACCTTCTGACTCTGACAGCACCTGCTCTGTACCATTACCTTGGCAGGCAGGCTTAATGTACATTTGATAGATTTTCTGTGCCAAATTTTCTCCTTAAGTTAGTTACCAAAAGCAATTGTTAAGAAAAACTTGCAAAGCAAGCGGGATAAAGCCAAACAATTTTTTATGAAAGCAGGAAGACCTCTTGTGAATTTTACACACGACATTAGAAGCTGGCTTTTTGACAAGGACAATTTTAATTGTTTTTAATTGTCTTGACGAAGGGGTGCAAATCTCCTCCATTCCATTACTATTTATTGAATGTCTGTTCATGCTAACACGCCCAATTTGGCATTCTTTTTCTTCATACATAGCTATGCAATTTCTAGGAACTGAGACAAAAGCAGTTTTGTGCATTAGGACAAAGCCTTTTCCCAGCAATGCAGTGTGGCTCATGACAACTTGTTGCCTGGAAACTAGGAAATTTACATGTGGATTTTCTTAATGCTAAATATTTTGAATTTTTTTATAGAAAATTTTATAAAATTTTCTTCTCTTTATAGTTGCAGCCCATCATCTATGGAGATGAAAGTGGAGAATTAAAATAAAACATCCCTCAAAACTGGAATAACACGTTTCAGTTTGGGATATATTTGTCCTACTGGAAGTAAGGTTTAATACACAGTAGTACCAAACTTTTCTCACATTTCTTACTCTTACCATATCACTTGTCTTTAACTCCAAACTCTTACTATATATTTATCCCTAAAATAAAAAAATTCAGGTGACATGAATTTAAAGAAAACTTTTCAGAAACTCTTTCCTCTCAATACCTATTATACCTCCCACATTTCACATTCCATTTAATTTTAATTGGGAATCAAGTTAAGATAAAATTATGAAGAGCATTGAGGGAAGATACCTGGTAAGAGATTATTTTTTGTTCACCATATTTTTGAATGATCTTTTATAAAATTTTTACATACTGACTCATTTTCTTCTAAATTCAAAAATTGGGATGTATGGCGAGATAGCTTGATATGTGGAAAAGCACAGATTCAGGTCAGAAAAGATAAGTCATTAAATAACATGAAGGTTAATTGTCAAAGGATCTGACAGCTGTAAAAATACAACATGTTTATTTAGCAAATTTAAAGCGAGTTAAACAATCAACCATTCCGCATATCCCGAGTATGTGACACGTGCATGGAAATGCACTGGATGCTATGAAACACTTTAAAACAATCAAGAAGCATAGTGGGCTCCATTTATGATTTTATTTATTTAGCAATGTAGAGGAGTTCAGTATGTTTTCTGCTACAGAACTGTTCACAATTATAGGAAAACAAAATAGGCAGTAAAAAAATAATGCAGAAATAGAAAATTGGAGCATATTCAACTAGATGCTAATTATGAGGCAAAGACAACAGTGCGAGTTATTAGAGAAGGGTTAAATCTGTGTGCTGTGGAGTTTTCAGAGAAGGCATTTTAGCCAATATGGGTTGAGCTGGATTATGACAGATGGAGAGAATTTGGGTAGATGAGAGAGGTGGAAAGGAAACTTCCTATTTTATTCTTCTGGGGTAACCAAACATCATGAACCATAAAGGCAGTGGTTTTAACAGGTAATGTCAGGGAAAATGGCAATGCAAGAAGTAGACGTTAGTGTCTGAGGATTTGTCCTGAGAAGTCAAGTAGAGTCATGGCCTTCAAAGCCAGGCAGAGTAGCTTAAACCTCAGCAAGGAACTGTTGTTAAGTTCTTGAGCTGGGGGTGCCATTGTGAAGATAAGATCTTCTGCAAAATGAGCAGGAGCTGGATTAGAGGCAGCATGGTTGGCCAGGAGAGAATCGTGGACATCTCTCTATGCACAAGAGGAGTAGTTAAATTAGGGTGGTGATGGGTGAGTGAAAGAAGAAATCCAGTATAAGTAATTAAGATATATTTCACTGATACTTATTTCTTATTTACAAATTTAACACATTCCAGAGACCGTAATTAGCAATCAGGTTAAATCATTTTGATTACCTCTTTTCATTTAATGAAAAACATTTTTAAAAAGCTGCTTTCTAAGATGTTTTATAGTCTACTCTCTCCATAGTTTCTCTTTTGCTGTTCCTTCATCCTTCTCCTTTCCCTTTATGTCCATTGGCTCTTTTTCTCTGTCCTCTCCTTTCTGGTTTCCTGTCTAAAAGAACAAAATTTTAAAATGGTTAAATTTAAAAATTAATCATTACTGTACATAAGTATTATCTATATGTAGTTTAAAAATCATGTAGGCTTAAAATGAAAAATATAACAACCTTCTAATGTATTTCCCCAGTAGTGCCTCTAAGAGATAATTATTTTTAACTTCTAATTTTTTTTCTAGTAGCTCTATGCTTTTATAGTTATTTCTTAATTTATAAATTATTGATATTATACATTGACATCTTGCTTCTTTTTGGTTGAGAGTTTATTTTCCGAAGATCTCATATCCAGTCATCCCAAATATCCTCTTTTTACTTTAATAGGAAATTATAGCACAGTTCAAAAATTTAATGGTTTTTATATTTATAGTAACTAAGGGAATATTGTTTACTTCTAAACTAGGGCATGTATTATTAATGTTTCTCATATTTTTAAACATTTTTCCTGCAGTTAACACTTTTCTTTTTTGTTTGCTTAGTTTTTTGTATCTGTTTCTATTCTCAAATGTTCTAGAACAGATCTATTAATTCACTTCCCATTCAGAAAAAAAAGTGCAGCTCGCTGCCAGTGTTAATTTAATTTTACATAAACACACTCTTTGAGGCTGAAGCAAATCTGACTGGTTTTCAATGTGAAAATAAAATATAAAAACCGTTCTTAGTTATTTCTAAACAGAACTTGTCTCTAATTCTAATGTAACAGAAATGTATATGATAGTCAGTATTTAATGATGTTTTTTTGTGTAGTAAATTTCAAAGCACAGACCAACACAAAGCAGAACTTCACATTCACAAAAAATATTGTGGTGTTCTCTGGATCTTCTTGCCATCTTGTCCCTGTGTGAGCAGCAAACTTTGTAGCCACCAGTTGGATTCTGTTTCCCTGATGCTGCTGTATGCTCTTGGGGAAATGTCTTCCAGACAGGCGAAGAGGTGTGACATCAACAGAGCATGGACAACCTCGAAGACGTTGCTGCCCTGGCCTGTGGTACTTTTCCAGCATTCTTTTAATCAGTGTCAGTCTGGAATTTACATGGCTGATCGTGTGCTCAAGATTGTCCTTCTTGAACAGGATATAGGAGTTCAGCACTGTAATGTTTAGAAGGTGGTGAAAGAATTTCTTGTACCAAAATTTGTACCTTTTGTGCTTAGAAAAGAAGTGAGCATCTGATCAGCTGAGTCCATTGCTCTCATATTCTTGTTGTAATCCACAATGATACATGGCTTCTTAGTTTTCTATTTCTGTTGTCTATGTCAATCACAGTATCATTGTGGAATGTTGACAACACTGTCACCTCCTTGTCACACCATTTCAGTGCCATAAGTTCACCACAGAATCTGGCTACAGTCATCCCCTTTGCAACCCTTTTTTTTTTTTTTTTTTTTTAGATCATTTGGTATCTGTTTTCTATTCAAATGAGCTATCCCAACTGCATCAATCCTGTTTTGATAAAATTCTCTGAAAAGCATGGGAGATGTATAAAAGTTATCAAGGAAGACGGTCATTGACCAAGAAAAGAACAATGCACAACTATTTCAGACTATCAGCCGAACCTTTCAAATTCATACTGATCCCTGTGTGAAGAAGTGCATTTCACATGTAACCAGATTGACTTTTACAAAGTACACAAAGCTTGAGACCAAGTCGTGCTCATTTTGTCGGACTATACTGCTTCATAGCTAACTGCCCCTTTAACAGCATCAGTGATTCATCAACTGCAGTGTTTATGTTTGGAGTATAAACAGTTGAAAACTTATTTATAATAATATTGGACATAGGTTTGATCTTCTGCAATAAAATCTGGGCCTTTGATTGGCCAACGAATATGGAAGAATTGTTGGCAAAATGCAGGTGCGGAAGCAAAGTAAAAACCTTTCACCAGTTGTAATTTGCCTGAGATAAAGTATATCCAAAAAAGGCTTTGTTGACCAAACAACTTTAGCTCAGGTTTCTGCACAATACCTTGCAGTAACATTACTGCAAAAAAGACTTTCGTTTGTCATTGTCAACGTCTTTTTATTTATCCATTCACAAGAATCCTTTTGGACTAGGTGGCTTTGAAGCCAACAAGGCAGCTTGGGCATTCGTTTCACTGGCAATTTTTGAAACAAATTCCTCAGTAGAGAACATTTCAAAAGACTACAGTGACTCAGTGGTATCACTGATGTCAACTTTTCTGCCTGGTGTGCTGGTAAATTCATACTTTTAATGTGGAATCATAACACGAGTTGACCTTTTCAGAGTGTGACCCGAATCAGCTAATGTAGGGCTATTTCCATCAGATTCTGAATCAGACGGAGACCTGACCATATAGTTTTCTGAAGCACTCTCCAAAAAACTCATCAGAATTGTCTCTTTCAGAAAAATTGAATTCATCAAATGAATCTTCAGCTAATAACCGTTCTAGAATGATGTTAACATCACGTGTGAGAATGCTGCGTTTTCTAGGATTTGCCATTTTCAGCTATCAAGAATTACTGTATTTTGTTAATGGAAATACCACTACTAAAAACAGGATGCTATAAATAGAATGATGTCATTTGTTTTCAAAGACTATTAGAGTACTAGAGTGATGTGAAAAGAGTAATAAAAGTGAGATATTTCACAGCAAACTTTTGGGGTAAGGTTAGGACTATAACTGGAAAGTTATCTCGATGTAAATGCTGCAGCCACAAGTGCCCCTGGCAAGTATTCTTGGGGCAAACAGGAAATGAGTTTTGTTGTTGTTCTCAGAAAAGTGTAGCTTTTAATGCCTGGTTCCTTTTTTATTCCCTTTGTTTTACTGTTTTGTGTGTGTGTGTGGGTGTTAGAGGCATTCCTCATATGTTTAATAATTCTTAAATGCTTACTTTGAGAATGAAACACTAAAAACATAATTACACTTATGTGGGATTTGTTTTCTGGTGAGCTACATTACAGAATGATAAGAAGCAAGCTTTTTCATTTTCAATATCTGATGATATATATACATGTAAGTTTTATAACAATTCAGAAAAGTAGACATTTCCCCCATTTTAGTGATAAAGAAACAGAATCAAATGAGATTAATTTTTCAAAGTTACACATTTCATTAGGTAAAATATTGTATTTTTTCCTTCAGTTTTATATGACTCAAAAATCTCACACTCTAAGATATCATCATATAATTTAATTTTTTCCATTCTGGAGCTACGGTTCTGAGTTAAGTGGCATTGTTGTAAAGTTTGGTGAAAATAGTCACGGCTCTTTAAACTGCAGATTAAAAGTAACTTAACATGATTGTAAGAACATTTTAAAATGCCCTCTTCAGACTTTCATTTTATAGCATTTAAACTAAATGTTGGAGTAGTAAATTATAAAGGAATTAAAAATGCCTCACCAGTTTGTGCTTTGCTGATGCCACCACATTCTTGAGTAAAACTAGATGTGGGAAAAGAACCACTTTCATAAACTCTGGAATTAAATATAAATATGTATAATTTTTTGAGAAAGCATTTTGGTAATATAATATATCAACAGCCTGTAAGAAGTTGATACCTCTGAGCTAGACATTTACTATTAGAAACAACTTCTAAAGAAGGAACAACTTCTAAAGAAGGAAAACAACTTCTAAAGAAGGTATAATTAAAACCACAAATCAAAATTATGATGTTCATTATTAAGTATGCAAATATAAAATTAGAAATAACTTAAATTTCTGAAATGGGAATATTTTTAAATTAATCATGGTGAAGCTGTATGATAGAGTATTCTGTAGCTCTTAAACATGATGTTTTTAAAGAGTACTTAAAATACCATAAGGAAGTGTCTGGTGTGTTAAGTGAAAAAGCAAAATAGCAAATTGCACTCACAGTACAGTACAAAGTAGGTTAAAAGTCATGTACATATGTACAGAAAAGAAGACTGGAAGAAAATGCACCAAACTACAGATACTATTTTTTTCTAGATTCTTGAATTTAAATATTTTCATTGATGCTATTCTGTAATTTTCAGATTTCCTAACATAATTATGTATTTCATTAATAATGAGAAAAGTCTAAAAGCACTTAAAAGGAATACAGAAAAAACTCTCTTTAGGCTCTTAGCTGTTGAGAGTAAGTGAAGCTAAGGATTCTTTGGTTCTTTCTTACTTTCATATCCCCATCTGGGGATAGTGCTAATAGGACAGAATTGGAGTCTTTACTGAACTGAATTGTTATTAAGAATTTCCTAATTTAGGAAAGGATACTGACTCCTGTCATCTTTTTTGCCCCTTTTCTCTGTTCCCTAACTCAATCCTCTCATTTTCTATACCTTTAACACCCATCATTGGATTGTCATAGAGTTCATTTAAGTTGCTAATGTACATTTTAAATTTATTGTGCATTTTTAAATACAGTTCAGCTATAAGTATGATTCACTACAAATTGGAACTGGCTTGTGAATATCTATTAAAGATTTTCTAATCACAAATGTTATATATGAGAGAAGTTAAAGGTTTATAAATGGGTTTTATAAATAAAAAGTAAGGAGAAAATCATCCTGATTACCTATAATTAATACTGGTCTAGCTTTTAGATATTTTTCCTAGGTAAATAAATATTTTATGTAATATAATTACTAATTACAGTGATTTTAAACACCTGAGTTTCCTTTGCACTATCTATAAAAATCTTTAGGAAATAAGAATGCATGAATGATGTTGAAACAGAGTGAAATGGGTGGGAATGTGGATATTACTTAAACTTTTATGAATCTCAGCCATGCTGAATTCTTCTAGAATAGAAATTATATAAGTAACATTGCCAATTCTGTGGACATGATTTTAATAACAGAATTTTTTTGAATAAATATTTTAAGACATATGTACTGTGAAATTCAAAGCAAGATAATTCAGTCAAATTAAATAGTTAATTCATATAAGGGAGGCCAGTAGATACTGTGTTCTTGAAGACTGAATTTTTTTTTTTTTGTAATCACTGAGCAAATATTTATTAAGGACCCAAGAGCTAAAGCCTTGCTCCCTCTATTAAAAATGGAATTATAAAACACACTGGCTGGTATTTTGTATTAATATAATGAAAGTTTGGCAGATTGCTACTATTAAGCAGCAATATGAAAATAGTGCTTCAGGTCAGAGACAAGGAACATCTGCAGCCCAGCTTCACTTATAAAATATGGTAAGTTGAAAGACAGATATTTCTAATTTTGACATTTTTCCCAGTAGGTTAAAAATCTTATGTTTGGTCTAACTGAATTCATAATTAACTGTCATGCTTGTTAGTTTACAATTTTGTATAAATGCTTTTAACTTTAATATTTTAGGTTTGATATAGACAGCTTTGCGTTTTCACCCACCAGAATGAGGTATACCAAGTATGTGGCCTCACTGCCATTGCATATGACTTTCTTAATTGCAGCTCCAGATCTGCCTTAAAATTGTCACATACTTTGGATCCTCCTGGACCCAAATCCCATATGTGACTCTATTTTCCCATTTGATGATCTTCAAAGTTCTGATCTTGCTCCCAAGTTTACTTTGTTTACATTGTCATAAAAAAGAAAAAAAAAAAGGTTTACTAATGACTTCTTCCTGCAACAGAGTTTAAAGGATTGAGTTAAAGCCACTGACTTATTTTCTGTTGACCAAAATACTTCTTCTCCTTTGTTTGTTAAGTAGGCAATTTTTCTTTCTTTCTTTTTCTTTTTTTTAAAGACACTCAAAGTCTTTATCTTTTGACCATTGATCTGTGTTATACAGGATAATGGCAGAGATTCAATTAAGTCTTTAATTGTGGGGTATAAGAAGTGTTTAAAGTATGCTTATGGTGTGTCCAATTGAGCATTTTGTTTCAACGGGAAATTTTACAGTGTTGTTCAGCTTTCTGAGGCAGACATTCACTTTTTTACTTTCTGTAGCCAGAGAATTCAATTCATATTTTATGATATTTTAAATAATCATAAAATGCACATGATAAAAAATTTTTATCTATTATATATGAATTGCCTATAAAAACCATGACAAATATTTTTCCATAGCGTATGTATTTTAAACATTACATAGTTCATTTTTGACAGAATATCACTCTAAATATATTTTTAGTCTGCCCTTGACTTTAAATAAAAATAAGTTCATCCAGTTTTTTATAGTGTATTATTTAATGATACCAGTGTTTATACTCATGTATGATATAAAGTGCTCTTTGTAAAACATTTCCCAGGTTAATGTAAGGTCAATGTATAGCTAATGTATTCCCAGATGCTGTGGACTTTCATATATTCCTCAAATTCATTTTTCAGCCAGTGTTTATATAGGGAAATTTTATATTTAATAACCTAAATTCAGCATATGATTTTTTATAAAATAGTGTTTGAGAAAGGACTGAGTTTAGGAAATATAATGTCCAAATTAGCTGAAGCCTCTCCAGAAAACATGTTGCATATCAACATTCAACGGTGTGCTTCAGTGTGGCATAACGCTGAGAGGCCATGCTACTGCATCCAAATCAACTGTTTGCTGACTACCGTATCGATCACTTGGTGATCAGGAAACACAGGTTTAAGTAGTTTATATCCTAAGATGATAGTTTGCCGCTTAGAATTTTCATGTATTTTCTGAAATTTATTGTATCGGGGTTAATGTGTAACAAATACTGATATTTCCCTAGCTTTTTTATGTCTGATTTTCAGGAGCCATATATAGTGGGAGGTACTTGAACTCTATTTTGAAAGTAGGATACAGTGGAAAAACATAGGCTTTGGTATCCATGATCCTTGGTTCAATTTTGCCACTGCTACATTATATATACTTGGATAAGTTTCATGTTTTGAGCTTTAGTTTTCTCATAGGCACTCATTGAGGCAGAGTGGGTAGCCATGATACATGTGTCACAGAGGATGGTCTTGAGAAGTTATCTTTTGTTTAAGGTGATGTCTTTAGTAAATAGCTGACTTTTGTGTCTCCACGTACAGGTTTTACATATCAGGTTTTACATGAGACGTAAATTTTATTTTATTTAGTGTTTACTAAGTTTTATATTTAGAGTAGATGTAGTTAAAAATGCAAATAAACAATGCAAGTTCCTTGCCTTCGTAGATTTAAAAGCTTTTGAGGATTAAGGGAGACAAAAATACATTTAAATGACCATAATCGAAGTTGTAATATGCCATGTGTGATAATAATTGGAAACATAAGTCAGCGTGGTGGAATGTAGAAGAAAACACAATAAAACAAATCTCGATTGTATTTTTGGTTAATGAAACTCCTAAAAGATGTTATGATTTATGTAGAAGAAAACTGGAGGTGACCATAATTATCTTAGAATCTAAAGCTATGACAAACTATACTTTTGTTTAAAAGGATTATGGACTTTAATAAATGCACTCTACAATGTGCCGAAATTTATGGTAAGGAAAAATAGCTAAGCAAGGTAGTATAACCACCTGTTGATGCTTTGTGGAAATGCTTAGGTAGTCATTAAGTTTTAAAAATGGAAAACTTAGTTCTGTGTCTTAATTTATTCCACTTATGTTTAGGTAGGAATTAGGTTTAATGAGTTTTAATACTATACTTGAATTTGATGTGTGTATCTTCATCTAGCACACTTAGCTCCATACTGGTTTAAGCAGTACATGAAGAAGATAAATTCTTCCTTTACTTTCATCTGTTCCTGAAAAAATTGAATATAAGTGGTTTGGAATTAGAAACATTTTCCATTTCTTGTGATTAATTCAGAAAATGAGCAGATTGGGCTTTCCAGGTACATTCTTTTCAGTAATGGGGAATTTTTTTTTTTCTTTTATTTGCTGTACATTTAAAGGTGTTGCTGTCAGATGAGTGTTAGGTAATTCTCTGCCATTAAATACAGTAAAAATTGTTTGCTAAATTTGCTCATTTTGATTTAGTTAATGTTCTCCATGTCATATTTTATATATAAAATAAAATTTTTGTGCTTTAAAGAAATCTATACTGACATAGTTCATCAAATTTTACAATCTGATGTAACTACCTTTTACAAATATCTTTAAAAATATTTACATTTCCTCTAGAAAACAAAAGAACAAATAAAGAAAAAATTACCTTTTTTGCCATCCATTATGCTTATTTAACCTTTCTATATATAAATAAAATGGTATCACATTTCATGATTTTCTAAGCTTTTTTTTAGTTAACAGTATACTTTTAATATCTTTATGTTATTAAGTATTCTTTACAACACAACTTAATGGCTGCAATTTAATATATATACTGTAGAACAAATTTTACCACAATTTATTTAATTGAAGCTTTTTTTCCCTCCTTCCCTTCCTTCTTTTCTCCTTCCTTCTATCCCTCCCTTCTTTCCTTCATTTCTTCCTTCCTTAAATACTACAAAGATTGCTGCTAGGAGAATGTAGATAACTACAGGCACATGTTTTACTATGTTCCAGCCAAGTGTTTTATAACATTAGCGTACTTAAATATTACTTATGGTTTAGAAACTACAACCATTACTATTTTACAGATAAAGAAACTGAGACTTAGAGAAGGAATTTAAAGCTAATTATCTATGGCTTCAAAGCTCATCCTAATCAGTAAGCATACTGTCTTTCTTAAAAAAATAAAGCTGTAGTGTGATCGTATACTATAATTAGTATGGTTGAATAGGAGATTTCTTGAGGAAGACATTGACTTTTATGATTAACTAAGACGGTCAAGAGGCAAAAAAGGAACCAGGGAGAGTTCCTGCCCAAGCAACTGCAGGCTCCTGCTAGACTCTTCACAGAACTTACTCTGTCTCTCTCATTTTACACTTTAATTCTAATAGTGTAGCTTCTCTGTCATCAGGTAACCATAGTTCAATAAGGTTTTCTCTCAATATAACACAAATTTAAGATGATAAGTGATTAGATTATAGAATTACGAGCAATTTTAGTTTAGGTGTCAGGAAAAGGAATGTCTCTAGCAGTTGAGGTTAAAGGGTCTACAGAACAAAGTGAAATGATTCACCACCCAAATAATTCTTCTCTCTGTTGTTATGTTTTATACTTATATGAAAAAGTTTTGGACTATTTTTGGAGACTGATGCACAATTTTCTCATAATTTTAGCAATATGCATCATGATTGTGTTCTTTTTCTTTATAGTTCAGTATTAACATTTCTTATTTAAATATGTACTATAATTAGAAAAATAGATAACATTCTTCTTTCTTTTCCCTGCTCCTTTTCATTGTAAAAAACTTTTTCCTGTGTCTCAAGTAAAAAAGACTACATTCTCTCTGATTAAAAAAAAAAAAAAAAAAAAGAAGAAGCAATTTTAGAAAATGTTGATCTGACTGTTGTCTTTTTAAATTTATAACAAATCACTTATAGAATTGTATAGGTTTTTCTTTAAAGAATAATTTATATTAAGGAGAGCATTGTATCTGTGAAGCTTTTAAGAGTGCGTTTTTGAAAAGCAAAGATTTATAAATTGAATGAAATTATAAAATTTTTTACAGAAATATGTTTTACTTCTATAACAATCTATAATTATAAACATAATTATATAGTTCATATAATTATAAAGACAATCTTTGAACCCATGCATTTTTATTTTGTCCAAATATTAATAATGACGTTTAAAACATGTCACAAATTACATTTCATTACCTGAAGGAAATACAAGTTTTTAAATTATTGACCTATGTGAAATTATAGACCTACAAGCACCATAAACCTTGTGTATTGACTTTTAAAAGATACAAATTTACTTTTAGACTATTGTGAATATTGCTGTCATAAATATAAGAAATTTAACTGTTTCTTTCAGGAGTTTCATCTCACGTAATATCTATTAATTTTTTTTTTAATATCTCAAGGCCTTTTATACTATTCTTGTTTGATTAACGTCATAAGTAAGATTTCTATGTTGAAATATGAGATAATTTTTTAAATTCTAGTGATCACTTCCTTGAATTTCCCACACTATACATTTTTTATTATAGAAGAATCCTTTAAGAGGTACTTTTCCCTTAGGTTTTCAGTAAATACTCTGTGGAATTATTTTACTCATGGAGAAATATTTTCACTCAGTCACTAGCTAGTTTCTAACATGATGAGGTAGAAATCTGGAAGTAGCCTATACCACTGGTTGGTGGGGTAGCTAGTATGTTAACAAAACAAAACATTTTTGTATTTCTTTTTTAAGTGTCTCTTCATTGAGAGAACCTCAATATCACCCTTAGGTTTAATGATTCACTAGAAACACTCACGACTCAGCATATAGTCATAGCTATTATCTATTATAGCTAGTGGAAAAGATGCATGGGGAGATGTCTGGCAGAAACCAAGCATAAGCATACCCAGTCCTTCTCCAGTGGAGTCACACAGGAAGCACCCAATTCCTACAGCAGTGAGTCATGAAAGTGTGAAATGTTGCCAAACACAAAAACTTCTTGGATGCTAAGCACCTAGGGTTTTAATCAGGCAAATGTCATTTAGGCATCCTCTGCCTGGCACATATAAAAATTATAGACCCTAGAAGAAAAGCAGGTGGTCAGTATAAACTATATTACTTGTATAAATAGTTTAGACACAGTGAGCCTTTCATCAGTTTTGAGAATGGTGGGAACTCTCATGAATTCAAGTTCTCTACCACTAACATATTATGTATTTGAGCAAATCACGTTTACCTTTCCAAATTTCAGTTTTCTTCTCCCTTAAATATCAAGATGTCTAGATAATATCAGAAATAATTTCTAATTCTCTAGTAATTGAAATCTAACTTTTATATAGATTTATTTCTTGATCTACATAGATCTATGAGGTCCATTTAATTATGGTGATTTATTGTAAGTGAGGATTAGAGGCTTCTATTGCACTCAGGTTATTTCTGTTTTGACTTTTTTCTACTTTTATAATTTTTACATCCAAATGCAAAGTTGTATCTTATATGTTAGAAATTCAAATAAAGAAATTAAGTCATGGATGGCATAGTTTTAATGACAATAGGTATGAAAGACTACAGGGCAAGAATGCAATCCCCATTTAACACAGGAAGGCACAATAACTCAGAGAGGATAATTAACTTGTAAATGTCTGTACAACTAATACATCATAGAGGCTAAATAGACTGTAGTTTTAACTACAGTCTATTGACTGTAGAGCAGGGACAAAGAAAGATATTTCTTTGTTCTAAACCAGAACAGTACATGAAGGGGAACCAGTAGACCAAATAAAAATGTATGTAATTTACCAGGTAACCTCCACTAACCTAAGAGAGACACAGAAACAGAGAGATACAGGATGTTCTTGGAGGGCGGATACTGACTTTTTTTTCATGCTGTACCTTCAGTGACTGGAACATATAGGTGTGGCTCAGTGTTAGATGGATAATAGTTGTATGCCTTAGGAGCAAGTCACTCATTCTCTCATTGAGCAAACATTTTGAGAACCTAGTTATCAAAAACATTCTTCACTCTAATATTCTTTTGTTTTGATTGATAGTTATTGTAATTACCTTTGGTGTTTTCAATTAAGCAGGGACCCGCCTTTTGCTGTTAAGGACTTTATCCCTTCTTTTTAGAACATTAGTTTCTGCCCTTTCTCTCTCTCTCTCTCTCTGTTTCTGTGTTTTTCTTAGGTTAGTGGAGGTTACCTGGTAAATTACATACATTTTTATTTGGTCTACTGGTTCACTTTCATGTACTGTTCTGGTTTAGAACAAAGAAATGTCTTTCTTTGTCTCTGCTCAAGCCATCTTTGAAATAGAGGCTCCCAGACAACACAGTTTCAAAGAAGACCCTCTGACAGAATAAAATTAATTTGCCATTTTCAAATTAGTGGCCACTGTGATGGATACTGTAATCAATCGTTCTTGTAAATTAAAGAGAATTATGGTGTTACTGTATTCTTTCTTACAATGCTTTAAATTTTCTATGCTGACATTTTTCTTTTTAGTTAGTTAGAATTAAAGTATAGCTCTTTAAATGCATTTAGGGAATTTTATTTAAAAGTTCTTTGGCAATTTTGGAAAATTCTTTAGGAATTATTTCTTTTTTGAAAATATTTTTCTGGAGCTATAAGGAAAATAAGCACTGTAACTGAATTTTTGGTATTAAAAAGTCCTTACGAAATTATTTTAAAACCTGTATTTAATTAAATATAGAAAAATTATTTTATACTGAAAATATTATGTGTCGACATTAAGACTATCTTTCAGAATTGTATCTTTGTAAGTTTAGTACCATATTTAACAAATTAGATTTATTATGTTTATTATTGTTACTTTATTTTTAATTTTTCAATTATAGTTGACATTCAATATTATATTAGTTTCAGATATACAGCATAGTGGTTAGACATTTATGTAATTTATGAAGTGATCCCTCCAATAAGTATAGTTCCCACTTGGAACCATACAAAGATATTACAGTATTATTGACTATATTCCTTACGCTATACTTCACATCACTGTGACTGTTTTGTAATTACCACTTTGTACTTCTTAATCCCTTCACCTTTTTCACTACCCAACTCCCTGCTCCCCTCCCCTGGCAACCATCAGTTTGTTCTCCATATCTATGAGTCTGTTTCTGTTTTGTTTGTTCATTTATTTTGTTCTTTAAATTCCATTATAAGTGAAATCATATAGTATCTGTCTTTCTCTGTGTAACTTATTTCACAGCATATTATTCTCTAGGTCCATACAAGTTGTCACTTAGGTTGCTTCCTAATCTTGACTATTGTAAATAATTCTGCAGTGAACATAGGAGTGCATATATATTTTTTTCGAATTAATGTTTTGGATTTCTTCGGATGAATACCTAGAAGTGAAATTGCTAGGTCATAAGGTAGTTCTATTTTTAATTTTTTGAAGAAACTCTATACTGCTTTACATAATGGCTGTACCAATTTGCAATCCTGCCAATAGTGTATGAGGGTTCCCTTTACTCTGCATCCTCGTCTGTACTTGTTTGTTGATTTATTTATGATAGCTATTCTGACAGGTATGAGGTGATATCTCATTGTGATATTAATTTGCATTTCTCTGATGATTAGCGACATTAAGCATATTTTCATATGACTATTCACCATCTGCTCTTTGAAGAAATATCTATTCATGTCCTCTGCCCATTTTTAAATCAGATTGTTTATTTTCTTTGTGTTAAGTTGTATGAGTTCTTTATATATTTTAGATATTAACCCTTTCTAGGATGTATCATTAGTAAATATCTTCTCCAATTCCGTAGGTTGTCTTTTCATTTTATTAATGGTTTCTCTTGCTGTGGAAAACCATTTTAGTTTGATGTAGTCCCATTTGTTTATTTTTTCTTTTGTTTCCCTTGCCCAAGAAGATATATCCAAAAAAATATTACTAAGAGCAATGTCAAAGAATTTACTGCCTATATTTTTTTCTAGTTTCAGGTCTTACATTTAAGTCTTTAATCTATTTTGATTTTATTCTTGTATATGGTCTAGTTTCATTTTTTTGCATGGATCTGTCCACTTTTTCTAATACCATTTAATGAAGAAACAGTCTTTATCTCATTGAATATTCTTGACTCCTTTTTCATAGATTAAGTGACTGTATAAGCATGGGTTTATTTCTAGACTCTATACATTGATCTATGTGTCTGTTTTTATGCCAGTACCATGCCGTATTGAAGTAATCATTACTATATAGCCTTGTAGTATAATTTGTAATCAAATATTGTGATATGTCCAACTTTGTCCTTTCTCAAGATTACTGTGGCTATTTGGGGTCTTTTGGGGTTCCATGTAAATTTTAGGATTATTTGTTCTAGTTCTGTGAAAAATGCCATTGGTATTTTCAGGAGGATGGCATTGAATCTATAGATTGCTTTGGGTAGTATGTACATTTTAACAATCTTAATTTTTCCTCTCCATAAGCATAGTGTGTGTTTCCATTTATTTGTATCTTTTTCAGCTTCTTTCTCCAATGTTTTATAATTTTCCAAGTACAGGTCTTTTATCTCCTTGGTTAAATTTATTCCTAGGGTTGTTTTTTTTGGTTATAATTATAAATGAGATTATTTTCTTAATTTCTTTTTTTGATAGTTCTACATTGGACTATAAAAATGTAACCAATTATGAATATTAATTTTGTATCCTGCTACTTTACTGAATTTATCAGTTCTAATAATGTTTTGGTGGAATCTTTAGGATTCTCTATATATAGTAAGTATCATGTCATCTGCAAATAATGACTTAACAAATTACATTTATCATTCTCTACTTAACTATTAGACATTATATAAAGGAGAAGTTTTAAGTAGCAGTAATTTGAAGTTTTATTATTAAATCTTTTCATACAAATTTGAAGCTTTGATATTGAGAAGAAAAATGTTAATTAGTTTGTAATTTAAAATAACAGTGACCTTAGAGTTGTGCTATTGAAATGATGATAATTTTGGATCACTTGAAATAGTAGATTTGAAGAGATTTTTGAAGCATTAGTTTAAAACAAGAAGCATAAAAAAAGAATAATATATGATATATAAAACATATTTTCCAGTTGAGCTATAGAAATGACATGGTGCTATTGTAACATATCTAGGCTTAGATGAAACTTTTAAGTTTATATTTATGATCTGTGTGCTTTAATTTTATTTATAATTTTGAAGCTGTAATATATTTATGCTTTGGCACAGTTGACTATCAATAGGGCCACAATATTTCACACCTTAGTAGCCCCATTCTCATTATACATGTAAATAATGTTTATATATTTAAATAATGCTTACTGTAGCTATGCAAGAAGAAGCAATGAGAGCAGGACCATGCTATTTTGGTTGTCATCTGGTGACAATATTAAGGACAGAATTAGACCTTCTGTAAAAGTTGATATATGTAAAAGTCATAAATATTTCAATGGTGATGTGGAAGAAGTTTTATAGTCCTCACTACAGAAATTCAATATTTGACCTTCTGAAACTTGTTGGAAATTTTAAAATATCTTATTATGTCTTCAGACTTGGCCAAATTTTACACACAAACACAAGGTCACATTTTTGTATAACTCAGTAATAAATACTTTAAGATATAATAACGATTTAATTTTTATAGTGACAGCAGTTTTCAGTCAAATTTAACTAGACATTTGATGCCAATATGTTTGACTGAAATTCGTTAATTTTCTTGGTTTTCCACTGAATTTTCCACATGAAAGGGCATGTGTATATTGAGTCTTTTTATATATTTGAACATTTGATTTCTTGTTTATAAATACTTACCAACATTTTTTTTTCTGGTGCTAATGAAAATATCTTTAGCATGCTTATTATTTCTGTCCCATATATTTGTAAGTATGTGGAATATACTTTTTGGCAATATCACAATATATTTTAGAAGAATTTCTGTAACAAATAAGTTTAAGATATACTCTTAGACATTTTATGATAGGTAAAAATTAAAACATATTAATATTATTTCATAAAGCAAATCATATTTCCAAAGTGTGTGGGTCATTTTCTCATGAAGACTAAAAATATTTATTTGAATTAATTTATGCAACATTATTAACTAAAACTTACTTAAGACTAATGTAAGCATGTAAAGTTAATGTCCTTCTAGGTGCTAAGTTTAATATGTTTTACAAGTTATCATGTGTAGTATTCTTTTTATTTGGTTTTAAGTATTTAAAAATCTTTTTTATTTTCTGACCCATGAGTTTTTAATATATTTATTAATATTATAAATTTATAACCTAACTGCATTGTGATCAGTGAAGGTGATCTATGATTTAAAATTTCTTGAAACTTATTCTTTGACCTAGGATATGGTCAATATTTGTTAATATTCTACATGTGCTTTAGAAGAATATATATTCTCTAATTGTTGATTGCACAGTCTGGTAATATTCATTAAATTAATTTTGCTGATTTATTGTTATAAATTTCTATAATTATTAATTTTGTCTAATTAACCTATTGGTATTTGAAAGAGTTGTGTGTCTCTTTCAAAGATATTGATTTACTAATTTTGTCTTTTGTTTTTCTCAGCTTATTATGTATATATTTGAGGGTTTTTAAATTATGTGCATACAATTTAAAATTATATATTTTACATACTACTAATGAGTTAAATGTTTTATTATAATGAAATTACTATCTTAACTCTAGTAAAAATTTAGTTTTATTTTGTCTGAAATATATTTAACTATTCCAGATTTCCTCTGGTCCATATTTGCTTTGTATGTCTTTTCCATCCATTTCAACCAAGTCATTCAAAATCTGTATGATTTACATTTGTCTTGTGTCCCTATGAACTGTACTTTTTTAGTATAAAAATGTTATATTTATTTTTCTGTATTTTTTAAAATTAGTAGGCTGCATTTTTTGAGCAGTTTAAGTTTACAGAAAAATTTAGTGGCAAGTATAGAGTTCTGTATAGCTCCCCACGCTTCCTATTATTAACTTGTTATATTAGTGTGTCATATCTGTTACAATTAAAGAGCCAATATTGATACATTATTATTAACAGATGTCTGTAGTTTATATTAGGGTTAACTCTGTATGTTGTTTATTCTATATTTTTTGACAAATGTATGATGACATGTATCCACCATCACGGTATTATATGGAATATTTTCATTTACTTTAAAAATCCCCTGTGCTCTACCTATTCATCCTTCCAACCCTTCTCCTAAATCTTTGGCAACCACTGATCTTTTTACTCTCTCCATAGTTTTCTTTTTCTTTTCTTTTCTTTTTTTTAAAAAAATTATTGGCATTGGTTAATACAATTATATAATTTTTGAGTGTACATTATAATTTGAAATCTATATATTCTATTGTGTGATTATCACCCAGAGTCCAGTTTCCTTCAGCTATCATATATTTGATTCCCTTTACCCACTTCACCTTCCCCCAAATCCCCTATATTTGATCTCCTTTACCCTGTCTACCTCTTCCTTCCTTCCCCACGCCCTACCCTCTCATAACCACTAGCCCATTGTCCGTGTCCCTGAGTCTCTGTTTGTCCTGTTCATTTGTTGCTTTTAGGTTTATATCCCACACATAGTTTTATTTTTTTTTCCAAAATGTCATATAATTGGAATCATATAAGATGTAACCTTTTCAGATTTTTTTTTTTTCACTTAGAAATATGCATTTAAGGTTGCTCTGTGTCTTCATCTATGTAATGAAATTTGGCCTTTCGTTTTTTTCTATCTCAGTATCTCTCTGCTCTGTTTTAGAACTATAATTTGTAGTTATTCTTGAAATTTCCATGTATACTTGAAGTCTGAAGTTAAATGGCAATTTAGGACTGGGATCTTAGAACACTTTAATATGATTATCTTTCTGATTTACTTATTTTTGTTTTTCTTTAAATTAGATTTTAGATGCCTGCAATTTTGAACTTATTATTATATACAGATAATATTTTTATAGATTTATTTTACATTAATTCCAGAAAGAGTTTATTCACATACAGTTCTATTTGAGTGCTTATTTGCCTCAGCAAACATAGATATAGAACTTCAAAGATATTATTTTGTAGTTTTCTGGCTTCTATTATAGATGGAGAAAAATCTACTACCAGCATGCCTGTCATTCTCTTTTACAGAATTTGATTTGCCTTTTGCCTCCTTTTCCTGTTTATCTGCTGTTTCAGCATAATGTGCCTAGGTGGGTATTCTTGTACTTGCTTTCACTATTCGAATATTTTTTAGTCATTATCACTTCAAATACAAACTTTTATCCTTTACACTCTCTTCTGGCTTTCTGTTTAAAATTATCTTAGGTCTTCTCATTCTACTGTCTATATCTTTGAATTTTTTCCCACTTTTTTCTATCTTGTTTACTGTTTGTGCTCCAACTGTGTAATTACTTCAACTCTATCTTCCTTTCATGATTTTTTTTTTTTGTCTTTAGTTCTGTCTAATCTGTTGTTTAACATTTCACTGTTGTTTTATTTTCAATCATAATATTTTTATTTCCAAAAGTTCTGTTTGGCTTTATTTCAAATCTGCTAATATTTTGAGAGTCTGTTGTAGTATTTAAATAGTTCTACTCCATGATTTACTTTAAACAAAATAAGAAAACAAAGAGCATGTTTTATTGAGGATCAATTTTGCCTACCCATAAATCCACATACATAGATGCTGACACTGTCTTGGCCACTTCCAGAAGACATCTGATTTTCTAATACTTTGAGAACTAAGTATGTCATACTAGTATACACTATAATTCCTTTGGCCCTCACTGAAGAATGCAAGATTGACATGACAGAAATACCTGTGTCCAGGGCTGGTTATGACAAATGATTTGATACTATTGCAGTTTGATATGAGCTATGATAATTTTTATGTTATTAAGATTTTTATTATTTTTTGCTTTTGATAAAATTAAAGATATAAAGATTTAGGTTATATGTATGTATTTAAGTAAGAAGTTAAGTAAGTTTAAAGAATTTTTTTAAAAAATTTAAATTAATATGAGATTTCTCTGACTAGCATGTTTAATTTTTAAAAAGTTATTTCTAGCAATTAAAAAATAGATATATACTTGTTGCTTATAGCGTATATCTATTTTTCAGTTGTTTTAAGACATCAGGCCTTGAACATCTGATTAGAACATTTTTCCTAATAGATCTTATTTATGCTTAATTGAATTGCAAATTTTACTACATATTTTGTTTCTGATACATTTCAAGTATTATCTTACCTGTATTTATCTCCATAATTATAAATATTTGATTCAATTACACTAATTGAGTTATCAAGTTTGACAATACTGTCAGGAGGCAATCTGATATAGTCAAATGATTCAAACCTAGTTTTAAATAATACCTCTGTTTAAAAAAAACACAAATAAACCCATATGATCATATATCAATTCTTTTTTGAATATCAATTTTGTCATTTATAAGATGAAGATAATAGTGTTACTTTAAGTAGTAAATAAAAAATAAATAGTACCTGGTACCCAACATTTTCCTAAGAAGTAGAACTTGTAACAGTTTTGTATTATTATTATTATTAAACAGATACTTGCAATATTTTTGCATCCTTTGAGTATTTTTATTTGAAGGTATAAAAGCTTTACTACGAATATGAAATATAAAATAAAAATTACCTCTGCTATGTTCGTTCAGTATTATTTCTATGTGTTGGGAGTGTTTATAGCCATTTTTTGGATATAAATCCATGTGACATTGGAATTACTAGGTTGTTAGTGTCTTCCTATGAATGCATTTTAAGTGTTCATGTCACTTACGAGCTTTATTTCCCATTTTGAGGAACAGATTCACTCTACCTACTGTTCACAAATTAATCTCTACTTTTTCTGTTCTCTACCACTACTAATTTCTATTTATCAGCAAAATAAATTAAAAATTTAATGAATCATCCACATATTGATTGCACACATACCCTGTAAAGATCACAACACAGGTCTTATCAGTTACTGTAAGACATCATTTTTGGAGGTACCAAGAAGTTTTGTTAGTACAACGACAAAGATTAAAACTCAGTTTTTCTGAATCAGTTACATGGAATTTTTACGTCATATTGCTTGCTATAAAACATGGTCTCTGAGCTGATGTTTCATACATATACGAAAAGTTCAAATATAGTAAGTGATGTAGTAACAGTTTAAAACAAAGGAAGATAAGTGAAAAGGACTTATCCATTTAACAAGGCAATACATGATTAATTGCCAAATAAGCCATGCAGAAAATCATGGTTAGCAGTCCAGAGGACACTGTAACTTGCTCTGTAATTTTATTAGCATTGTCATGTGTATGTTTCTGAAATATGTCTGTTCTGGGATATTTCTTATTTCTCCACTTAGACCGTAAGCTCATGTTGGTAGGAACAATTTTTATTTTTCTGTATCCCCATGAGATATGACATAAAGCACACTTATTGAAAATCTTTGTGGCTTTAATCATCATTATAATTATTCCTTTTTTAATAATAATATTCTCTAAGACATAGCTGAATTAGTCTTTATACAGGGTATTCTTTAAATTGTACTATAATTAAATCTATATTGAAATGTTTTCAGCATCTTGCTTATACAAAAAAATAAGTCACCTCATGCATGCTACACCTTCTCAGTCAAAAATGATGCCACCACTGTCTGATCATATTATAGTTTTCATGAATGTCATAGATTATACTTAAAAAGAAAAGATTGTAAAAGAGAGGATATTACATTTATATATTTGTGAAGAGTAATTTTATTTGTATGTCATTTTCTATATGAAATATTCCTTTTAATAAGGAAAAAAGTACTAACATGGCAATGTAGTTGAGCATGTTTTCATTTGTTCAGTATAATAGATATAAAAAAGTACAAATTATATTTCTATTTTTCTATTCTTATTTTATTGTATGTTAGTTAATATTAGTGTGTTAGTTGATTGTTTTCTTTCCCATTTTAGAAATCTGAGGGAAAGTGTTCATAGTTGAAATGGATTTTAGGGTAGCGACTACCACAATCACCAAATAATAGATTGTCATTATGGCCACCTCTACATTTTATTTCTTGTTACATAACTGTGTAGACACCTGAGAATTAAGGCAAAGAGTAATGGCATAGCAAAATAATGTGCACAAAGATATAATAGATAACAAAATATGAATTAAAATTATAACCTCTATGAATTTGGAATAATTAGAAAGGATGTAGCTTTATTATGTTTGAGGATACTTTTAATACTCAAATTCTTTATAAGAAGTTAATTTTTGGTGGTAACTGCTAATTCTCTTTGGAAAATATACTGTTAAGACACATTTTGTGGGTATAGTGATAACCTTAAATATGGATCTTATTCTCTTGGGTATTTGATATAAGAAAATAAAGCTATATTGCACAATCTTTATTCTGTAGTGTTCATCAAAGGTAGGTAAATGAGCTAGAGCAAATGCAATTTTAGTGGTGAAGGAGTAGGAAAAATATGCTAATATAGTATAAGGTCGATCTTAAGGAACATATTTGTTCCAGTTAACTGTAAAAAAGTATAATAAATAGATCATATTATGAAGTTTGTGTGATCTTTGAATGAAAGAGATATAATTTTCTAGTTGAGATATTGAAAATGTATATTATTTCTCCTACCAGTAAAGATACTAAACAATTTCATTATTTTCAAGATCACAAAAACAACTCTGAGACTAAGGTTCATAAGTTTAGTGCCTGTTTTCTTTTATGTATTTTAATGTTTCAGATTTTAAATTTAAGAATTTAATCCATTTTAAGTTAATTTTTGTGTATGGAGTAAGATAGTTGGATTGAACAGTTAGATTTTGGAATCACTTCTATATACAGGTGATAGTTAAGGACATTGGATTTTGACCAGATTGTCCAGGAAGCATGAAATTAGATCCCTGCATCCTTATTACCACTACATTAACATTTAAGGGATGAATTATTTCAGCTCTTGAAAAGAAGCAGTGAAATTTCTCAAGAACCTGACCATGAGAGGGATGAGAAGAAAATCTAAATAGAATGGTATCATGGAAGCCAAGAATTGAAATAGTTTTAAAAATAGTCATCAAATAGGTTAAATGGTAGAAAAGTCAAGTGGGCTTTGGTCATTACACTTGTCCTTCAGTTTATCTTTTATCTCAGATAGCAGTGATCTAAATTTGAAATGCTTTACTCTTTGACTTTGTTGTTTATAGTATATTCGGTAAAGAAGTACAGATTGTTCAATAACATGTATTGTAATGAAGGGAAAGTTTGTACAAAGTGTAAAAACATTTTTGGATGTGGTCAGAAAAGACTTCAAAGGGAAGACATATTTTAAGATAAAATAGAAAGATGAATAGTTTTCTGGTACCAGAGAAGCAGATGGAATAATCTGAACAAAATCATGCATGCATATAACAGTATGTCATTTCCTAAAAAACTGCAAGTAAGTCAGCATTACCAGAGCACAAATTCTGAGTGACGGGTTTGAGGAGAATTGGGAAGGGAAGGGGTCAGAGAGAGAGGAGAATTGATACATAGGATAATAGATTTGATATTGTCATCAGTAATGATCTTTGAAAAATTTTGAGCGTTAGTGTTTTATAGTCAGTACTATTCTTCAAATATTTACAGATATCCTAACGCTCTTTCCAGGGACATGGTAGGATTGCATTTCCCAATCCTTTCTGATTGGTGGAGCCAAACGACTAATTTTGGCCAGTGAATTGTGATGTTTGTCATCTTTGGGCTTGAGCCTTAATCGCTGATGCAACATTTTCTAAAACTGTCTGTTCCTCTGGCACAATGATAGGCAAAACAATCTTGGATACATGATTGTTTGGTTCCTTGAGTGACTATTATGAGCATAGCCTCCTGTCAACCCACAACAGACACTGAGTGCAAGCCACAAATATCCATTGTGTTAAGCCATGGTAATTTGGAATTTGTTTCTGTAACATAATTGTTTATTATGACTGAGAGGGATATGCTGTTAAAAGTAGGAAGAAGGTAGACTCAACTCAATATTATGATTTACTAAAAATACCAAGTGAGAGAGAGAAAGAGAAATCTAGACTGGTGAAATGTATAAAAGATTATCCATTGGAATTAGTAGTTAGGTTGCCATTTGTGATCTTCAAGAGGGTCATTTTGATGACTTGATGAGGAAGGAAATTATACTGATTAACGATAGAGTAAATGGGAGAAAAAAAAGTGGAGACAGTGTTGAAATCAATAGCATGAATTACAGTACTAGACTAGCTGACCATGAAATATCTGAATGTGTAAAATATAAACCTATTTGCTTCTATTTAAAAAAAAATTCAAGCTATATTACCAGAAAGTGAAGTTAATGTAGTATAAACAACAACAACAACAGCAACAACAACAACAACAAAAGCTATGGCTACATTTAATAGTTAGAATATGGAAATAACCTTGGGAAATGAAGGATTCTCATTGGGTAATAAGGATTCTCATTGATAACAGCCATTTCTGCTTTCTTATCTTTAATTTACATGACACTTATATGAAGAAATTTATTATTTATTTCTAAGACTTCAGTTCTTATTCAGTTGCTTTGGAAAATATGTCTAGTTGTCTAAATTTGATATTTTAGGAAATAAAACAGACGGCATCTAGGTTCCATTTAGCCAACAATTCAGATGTAATTCAAACTACAAGATAGACATATTGTCCATTGTAGATATTCTGCAAATGCAAGAAAAGTCATATTTACATCTTTTTGATGGTCACCTGTAAATGAAACATAATGACTTAATACAAGGTTATTAAATAGCAAGCAGCTGAGATAACACTAATGCAAAATGATGGCAAAGACCAGCATAAATCTATAATATGATAAGTGCTGCCAATTATATAATTTCATTCTGAATTGTATATAATCTATGAAACTGTACCTGTATGCACTTTTAAACATGCTGCTCCTCGAATAATTTTTTTCTATTAAGTTCTTTAAATCTTGAATAATCACCAAGTACTATGCCATTTTTTTATAGTATATGTGGAATCTTAATATAGATTCTGTAGAGCAAAACACACTTGCAAAGAGGAAGGAAGATATATCAGATAATCAAAAATGTAATATGGGATGTTTCAATGTGGCTTATTTATTAAATATATAGTGACAGATGTCAAAATAGCTATTGTCGACTTGTATTAATATAGAATCTATTCAAGGTTCTGCATTTACAGTAAGTGTTTTATTATAGCAAACACTGCACCATACTCCTTAGGGTCAAATCTGCAGGCATTTAATTTCAGCAATTGCCGTAATAGAGGCATTATGAAAATGTCTCAGCCTCTTGAGTACACAGAGAGGTTGGATGCTATTATATTTTTCCTTTTCCTCTCTTTTAAAGCTTTTGTCTATAATCCACACATTACCTGGAAAAGCAAGGTTTGTATCTTTTGTCGAATATTTGGAACTTAGTTTCAAAGGTTGAAATGAACATAGTCTAAAAGAAAAAATGGCATATTACAGAAAAGGGAATAATTTTCCACATATTTTAGATCTTTGGATACAAGGGACTCATTACAAGGACCACATCTATTTTTCCTGAGATCCTCCTTCAAAATTAATGAACAGCAAAATGTTTTATGTTTCCCATAAGTAAGCTTAAACTTAGTTATTCTGTCATTTGATTTTCTTCATTGATTTGTTATCATCATTTTAAAAAGAGCATAATTTAATAAGATGATTGTCTTTATCAAGTAAGTCATTAGGCATAATTACTGTCAGCAGGATTCTTATAAGATATAAAGTATAATTCTTAAGAATTTGAAATTGCTTGGTAATTAAATTTTTAAAAAATTGTTTAGTGAAGTTACAGCAAGAGAAATGTGAATGTATTATTTTCTTTTGGAAAATCTTTGGTCAGATATTTGGAAAATATACAGTCTTGCCAAACTCTTACAAATTTCACTCATCCAAAAGGGTATTTTGATTCTATTATTTTATTTTATTTTTATTTTCTATTTTTATTATTATTTTTTGTGAATTCCCAGTATCAGACTCAGTCAGTAAATATGGATTTGGATTGTTATTTGTATTTATTTGTTTGTTATCTAGTTTGCATTTTACAAGAGTAATTGTACTCATACAAGATAGTTGACTTTTTTTTTTTTTTTGGAGGATGGAATTTCAAAATTTCAAGCTATGTCCAGAGGAGTAACAGTTGTATTTTATCAGAAAGTGTTCTAGGTCACTCTAGTTTCAGGAAAACAGCATCAGAATTTTATCATTCTCATCTATTGATGTTTTTAAAAGTTTTCCTTAAACTGAGTATTTATGGGAATGGAGTCATAGTTTAAGAAAAGGCATAATTAATCCATTAATATAATTAAAAAAGAAAATTGATCAATGTCTTTATTTGATATAAATAATATTTTATAACATGTTGGAGCAAGATAATTGGACAGGGAACCAACTATTCGTATTCCTGTCTAGGCTTTTTTAAGGCCAACTGTATAAAATCTTTTGGAAATAAATGAATTTGAGTTGTTTCCTGGACATAGGCATTAGTATGACACATGAATTTGAATTGTTTTTTTTTCACTGCCTAGTTTCTAGTTAGTATTAAAAGATATGCAATTTAAAATCATACATGTGTCATCTGTGTGCGTTAATTTATCTGTGTCCAAGGTTAACACCAGCTTCTTACCTCTGATATCAGCAAAGTTTGAGCAAGTGGGTTAATCTTTGCAGGCCTACTACCTATGCTTAGCCCCAATGAAAATGATATCTTTAGAGCATAAATCATATTATCTGTGATTATTAATGAAGGTTAGTGGACCTGGATTGAGAATGAAAGTGTGCGGGGATGGGGGAACTAGTAGTCATAGCCAGGTTTGCATCTCTGGAGATAGTCTGAGTTTCAGTGCAAAAACATACCAGTCAGTACCGCTTGGCAAATGGGAATTTATTTATTTATTCATCAGATTTTTATTGAGTGCCTACTATATTCCAGGCACTGTTCTAAGTACCAGGGATACTATGATAAACAGGAAAGAGAGCAAGGTCCATTCTTTCATAAATTTTAATGGGAGATGGGAAATAGCAAACAACAAAAAAATAGGAAAGTAACAGATAATGGTAAGTGAAATGCAGGGCATTAAAATGGAAGTGATATGAAAATCAACAATTGGGTAAATTCTGTAGATTAAGTCATCAAGAAGAGTCTGAAGAAGTGGCATTTATGCTTATACAACAATTGTATGAAGGATCCAACTGTATTTTGAAGTCTCTGAGGATGTTCAGTAAATTACACCTCTGCTGTGGTCTGAATGTTTATGCTTTTCCAGAATTCACGTGCTGGAATACTAATTCTCAATGTGATGATGTCAGGAGGTAGGATCTTTGGGAGATGATTAGATCACAAAGTAGAATCCTCATAATTGAGATTAATGCTTTATAAAAGAGATTCCACATAGCTCCCTAGCCACTTCCACCATGTGAGAATACGCCTCCAGAACTGTGAGAAGTAAATTTCTGTTGTTTATAAACCTGTACGTATCTGGTATTTCGTTGTAATAGCCCAAACAGATTAGGGTACCCTCTTTTATGCTGGTTTCTGAACAAACTGAAACATAAAATAGGATTTAATATGGAAATAGCACCTTTTTCTAATGGAGGCCAAGTTGGGGGAGATAGCTTAGTGTGAGAGCCAAATTTTCCATACTCAATCCTAGTCTCTGACAGTCTTTTTAAGTAAAAAAGATTTTACATACACATACGGAGAGCCCACAGACTAAGTGGGCAGGATCGCTCTCCAGCAGAAGAAAGGCAGAGTAAAGCAGAGTGTGTCCAGATATTTTTCTGAAATTTAGCAATCAGAAGAAAGAAAAAGGCTAAAGAGAGGGAAAATGTCATAGCAGCGAAGATCACTTTGCCTAAAAGAAACATTAGGAGTGAGGAAGGAAGAAGCAGTCTTCCCTGCCACCAAATATAATATGAAGATCTTCAAGAGAAGTGTAGAAACAAAAACTTGGAAATGAATTTGGGATATTCCTGAAATAGGAGGAAAGCCAGTAGAAGAAGACTGTAATAAATAAGGCCAGAATAAAATAAGGTTGGAAAGTTTGGCAGGAGCAAGATCATGTAGAGCTATGTAGGCCAGACATATATTTAGATTTTTATTTTAACTGAAAGGAGGAACCATAGGAGGGTTTTAAGTAGACAAGTGACATGCTCTGATTTACATTTTTAAAGATCTCTCTAGTTGCTTTTTCAAGAATATATTGTTAGAGGAGCAAGTGTAAGTCAGGAGACCACTGCAGAAATCTAGTTTAGAGGAGATAGTGGCAAGTAAAAGAGTGATAATAGTGGAGAGGTAGGAAGGTGGCTGGGTTTTGAATTTAATGATAGCTTAAATTTTGGAGATGAGAGAAAACAAGGAATCAAGTGTAGCAACTAAATTTTTGTTTGAGACATCCTGATTTCATTTGATTTATAGAGGAATATATTTGGTTTTGGGGAAAAGGAATCATGAATTCTAAGCTGAGAAGCCTATTAGATATACAAGTAGGGATGCCATGCATATATGAGTCTCTGAATGAGGCCAGGGCTGAAGACAAAAACTTAGATAGACTCTGCATAGAGATGGTGTTTAAAACTATGGGATTGAATTAGGTCATCCCCAAAGAGTTTACAGATCAATTAAGAATTCCATTTTTGTAATCTCTGAGAAAGAATAGCTGGTGAAGTATTTGGAGCACCAGGCACGTGTGGAGTTAAAGATGCAAAAGAAGGATATGTTCAAGGAGGAAATCAATTTTACTTTAACCAAAAACTTATGCCTAAGTGAAACAGAGTAAACACACACACACACACACACACGCACGTGCCTGCACCTGTTTTAGAGTGAAGAACACCAGCAGATGTAGTATGTGTTTTAAACATGGTATGTACTTGAACTTTCTACAGATCTACTCACAAAATTATTTTTTAAGTTATGTTATTAGCACTTAAAATTTATTTTCATTTTTATTTTTAGTGGTTCAACAAATGATGGTCAGATGCACTTGAGTAGCTTTAAGTGCAGATCTGCATCCTGTATGATAGTTAAATATCCTAGGGAAAGATATCATAAATTTTTATTTTGTACCATCTCAGGTCTATCTTCTTATTTGCTGCTATGTATTTTGTCGGTCCTTTGTGAATTTTCACTAAATCCTAGATACTGTTGTGTGCATATTGAAACTATTATTTATCAAGCTAACATGATTTCACTTTGAACTGCTTAAGTTTGATCAATGAGTCTGCAATTATTCACTGGAAATACACTAACTTGGTCAATTCAGAAACTCTCCTCTTGGTTCTTCAGTCTTGTACTTATACTTACTCCCATACTCTTATAAAACAAATATTTCAATTAGATACATTGATTTATATTTAATAACCCATTCTTATTCATATTTATTGTCCCATTCTAAATGAAAACACAAACCTTTTTATCAGTTATATTCATAACAATATGCCTAATAACACATATTCTGAAATTGGCTGTTACTCCGTTTCATTTACTAATGCTGTGATTCTGACCACCGAAGTACCATAAATGGATTGACAAGCTATGCTATACTACATGCTCTGGAGAAACTCTCAGCTTAGTGTGTGCATCAGAATCACTTGTGGAGTTTAAAAAAATATAATAGGTAGGATTGAGAACCACTATATTAGGCCATATTGTAGGAGTACCAGCTGAGCTCACTATATCATAGAAATCTCCTAAAATATTGATTTCCATCTTCTGCCAGTGAAAGGCAGAGGGCATACGCATAAAAACTTTGCACTAGCCTTAAAATAGAAAATAGATATCAGTAACATGACTTGAAATGGGTAAGAGCAAGAGACCAATGTTGATGGATTAGCACAATATTATTCTTCTACCCTGTGTGGTGTCAAGGTTCAGATTCACTGTCAGTTCAGAGACATCTAAAGATGCAGAGCTGTGGGATATTAGAACCCCTACCTTGGAATTGTCTTAGTATTTCTCAGTCATAAGACCTCATAGTGTTTTGTTGCTAGATCATTTTGCAATGAAAAGACATTTTTTACTTAAAAAGAATAATATAATAATTTACATTTATTACAGAAAAATGATGATGATGATAATAATAATAATCAGACAAGCCCAAATAACCACTTTCACATTATTCTCATATTGAATAGATTTCCAGACATTTCTGTATAGGCAGTAGAGTATGATATGAGGCAAGTATATTTTCTGGTTAAAAACATAGACTTTGGAGCCATATTTACTAGCTTTGCATCCTTGTCTTGTCACTGACTAGCTCTAAGACCTTAGACAAATTATTATTATTTTCTTGCTTCTGTTTTTTAGCCTGTGGAGTGGAGATAAAAATAACATGTCTCTTATTGTACAGTTATGAGGATTACATATATTAATATATGTAAGATACTTAGAATAGTGACTTGTACATAGCAAGCCCTCTGTAGGTATTAACTATATGTGTAAAAATCTGTAATTAACAAAGATTAGATAAAGCCACTTTGAGCAGCTTTAAAAACAATTGTAAATTTCAGTGAATATTTATCTATAGATTAAGAAGCATTTATTTAGCACTGACTGTGTGCTAGGCACTATCCATCTAAATTAACTTTATAAATAGTATTCTATGCTATATAGATTGTACTGTATTTTACTTAATTAACTCCCTAGTAGTAATTAGATATTTTTTAATTTTTAAAAATATTATAAATAAAACCACAGTCCTTGAAACTAATTATGATATAAATCCATGATATTTTCTAGAAATTTCTGGAACAAAGAATATGCAGATTTCAAAATCTTTTCTTATTTGCTGACAAATTACCATTGAGGGAGATTGTGCCTTTTATGGTCACACCAATGAATGAAATGGAAGGCAAAGATCTTGAGCAAATTTAGTTGATTGATCCACAAATAGTTTTAGAAGGAAAACTTGAGAATTTCACATCAAGATGTGGCATTGAAAAGCTATAAACAGCCAATAAGAATTAGCAAATCAAAACCATTTTGAAAATTTTTCCTAACAAGCTAATCGTATTGGTAAATTTGTAGCAAATTGAATCTAGATTATTAAATATTAAGATTAGGGCCTAAGATGTTTTTTAATCCTTGTTGGTATTGCCTGTTAGTTTTTTGTTGTTGTTGTTGTTGTTGTTGTTGTTTTGGTAAGCAATATCTATATATTTGAAAATTCCACAAATGAAAAATCCTGTTATTTCTTTCGTTTAGAGGTTATGGAATTATTTGTATTTGTTCACATTAGTTGAAAAGAGCCAAAACATTGTTGTTTTGGGTTGGCGCTGGATATTCCCACTATGCCCAAAGGAAGAGCACTTAGAAAAACATAAAGAACAAGAGCAAAATTTCTTTCTTGGAATTTTCTTGGAAACTAGGCTTATTTCCTAAAATTCCCATCTGTCTACAAGAGCAAACCTCTTCTCCTTCTCCTTTTTGTTCCTTCTTAATAGATTGATTACAACCATAGATTTTTTTCCACATGAATATATGCAAATCTTTTAAAAGGTTGTCTTGATAATCCAACCTATTTCTTTTTGTCATGTTGAATATGATAAGCCGATGCAATTAATTCATTGTTACAACTCCACATTTAAACTTTGTATTTAAAATAACATAATATTTAGCAATCTGATAGGTAAGATTTAAACGATACTGTAAAAGTCTTTTCTTGCTTAATTTTTTAAAAATTGGAAAAAATTGTGAATCAAGTATAAATTATCTAAATATTTTAAAAGTCATTTTGAGAATTAAGTTCTGTATTTTGCTCATTGTGTCCACCTCTTCATTATTAAATAAACAAACAAAAAAGGAATTAAGGCTTATCAAATGTCAAAAAAACAAAACCCACAATTATGTAAGTTAATAGAGCAGTGACTATGGTCCTTTCAATAGTATAAAATACTGTTAAGCTATTAAGTTCTGGCTTCAGTCTTATAGATTCAAACCACTATTTCAACATCACTGTTTCTTTGGACAAGCTATATAACCTCTCTAACCCTTAAAGTCTTTGTGAATAAAATGGGCACAGTAACAATACTCATCTCATAGATCTTTATTTCTTTTTGTTGTTGGTGTAATGAGGATTAATCGAGATAATGCATAGAAACGTTTAGCACTATTTGACAGAAAATAGATATTCAATAAATGCTAGCTGTAGCTATTTCAGTGAAATGCAAGGAAAAATTTAAGAACAGGTTTCCATTAGCATCACATGTTTCCTTTCTCCGCAGTTGTGCTGGTTCAGAATCCAGAGAGGTGAACAGATTTCCCTTTCCCAGTATTACAGCCACAGCAACAGCAGCTGTGACTGAGTAGAAAGCAGAACTATCTCTTCAAGAGGAGACTCCCTGATTCAACAGATAGTATATTCATTGTCTGAAGGCTGTGAAAAAGATTAATAGACTAAGAATCTTTGCTGATCCTCTGAGGGATAGAAAAACTGAAAGATACCCAATCATAACTTTTCTTATTAGTCTTGAGATGGACAAGTCTCCATGAGCCTTCCAGTATTCTTCTGAGAATAGGGTCACAAACTGTATTCTTTTTTAACTTAGCCTTCTGTATGTATTTCCTCGGTCACTAAGAGGGAGCAGGGTGAATAGGGAATTGTGTTTGGATTAGCTGGACAAATAGAGAGAGATAGCCTATGATAGATAAAATCACAATAGACTGCAAAATATTTCTCAATTCATGATTCTACAGTGTGTTTAGTATGAGCATTCAATGTAACTGACATGGTATAGTGAATTCAGAGGACACCTCTATTATATCAGGTGAGGAAAACTTGCCATTTGAAGTTGGTAGCACACCCAATGGATGGAGCATGGAAATGAAAACTTCCCATCATCTTTCCTATAGGAAAGATGCTTGAATGAATTAAATGGCACACAAAACTGCAAAGTTCACCTTGCACATTTAAAGACCTTTGAAGAATTTTGGTTACTATCTCAGGATTGCTATAATATAACACACTTTGTACTTTTTTTCTTTTTCAGAAACTTCAGTTTTCAATAGTTATGAGTTTCACATTTTCATGTCAGAATGAAATGTTAGCACAGAATATACAGACATCTTCAAAGACTACTTCTCTAGTTTTTTTGTTTAGTTGATTTATTATGAGTTTTGATGTTGTGGGTTTTGTTTTCTGTTGTTTTTGTTTTGCTTTTCTTGGCCATAATACCACATCTGACATAAATCTGTGTCCAGCAATTATCAAGATTTTTATTCTCTTTCCAACAATTATCAAGATTTTTATTCTCTCAGCTGAAATGATTTTTAAACATTTTACTGTTGTTTTAATATTATTCTTAAGGTAAGTGCAATACCTGTGTGTTTTTTTTTTTACATGAGATTTCAGCATAAAATAGGTATAATAGTGAGTCACGTTCAAATTATCATTATATAAATTGCCTGATTGAGAGATATTATTCAGCAATTGATAGTTTTATAAGATGTTTTACAGACTAATGGAGTTTTAATTTTGGAATGGAGTATTTCTTCTTTAAAGATGGGCTAGTAGGTTATATTTTTAGGCCATCCTGAGGGAGCAATAACCAAAACAGTAATTAGAATCAGTCATTGGGCAAGGATTGGGACCAGTGCTCAGGAATGATCTACACCATTTCGATATCAAGGTATCTTCTCTTAGAGCCTGTTTCATCTTTAGGTGATTAATCACATATTTAAAATGAATACATTCACTTGATCTCATGTAGCGAGAATGTTTGAAAGTGCAACATATGAAAAAATAATTTTAGAACTACAAAGTTTTCTAATTTGACTCTTCGCTAACAGAGATCTTTGCTTTTGATAAATTCCCTTGTTTCCATTATTTATCTGGATAACAATGCCCCTAAAACAATAGTTTTCATGAGCCCTGAGAATTGAGTCTAAATTCTTCCTGTAGGATCTATTTTGTCCTCCCCACCGCCTTGCTTAAATTGTTTAGCAAAAGATTTGAATTTGATATGCTGAAGTGGCTCTATTTGCTGTGTGTGTGTGAGGTGTGTGTGTGTGTGTGTGTGTGTGTGTGTGTGTGTGTGTGTGAGAGAGGAGAGAGAGAGAGAGAGAGAGAGAGAGAGACAGAGGCTACAGACAGAGACAGAGACAGAGACAGGCAGAGGCAGAGAGAGCAGAAGAGGCAGAAGGGAAGGTAGATATGTTTCAGCTTTCCCAGCTATCAATTCCCTCACCTACAACTAACAAAGTGAGACTAAGCGAGCAGGCTAGCAAGAGTGCTCAGACTCACTATAATTGAGGCTATCAAATTTTCCTGTAGTATAATGTGTACAAATAGTCATATACATTCCTTAGATCTTGTAAGATAACGTACTATATTCCAGAGACCTTCTTCCCGTTAACCTTCCTGATGAATATTTTAACTGCAAATTGCTAAGTAAGTTATCATACCAACAGCATAAATGCTCTAATCCATATCTAGTATAGTTAGGCTTAGGAACAGTTTGTTTGAAATAGTTATACATTAATTATTAGCAAACTTTTCTTGGTGATTAGTATATGTCAGACATTGTTCTAAGTGTTTTCTGAATTTTAACTAATCCAATCTTCACTTTTGAAGAAGGTATCCCTATTAATATTCTTATTTTGCAGATGGGAAACTGAGGAACAAAGATTTTTTATATTTGCTTAAAATTACATAGCTATCAAGTGACAGAGCTGGCTCCAGAGCCCACACTCTTAACCAGTATGGCTGTATTGCTTTCCTGGAAAAAAAAAAAGAGATAGCTGATTTTAAATAGGAAGTAAGACTAGTTTCTTATTTAGAGATGTAAGTTAAAGACTTGACCCTCAGACTGTGGTTTATATCATTCAAGTGCACGAATTAGAAATCCTTGGGAGAAGTCCTGTCTTAGTAAAGCTCATTTCCTCGTTGATGGACTTTTATTGCTGTTAACTAACACTGCTCCTCACTTTGACACTTATCTTTCTGGACAGATCTCCAGGAAAGATACCCATCATGTGCAGCATGTTAGCACCTTAAAGAGTAATGATGTACAAGTAATAATTGAGACTAATACTGATGTGTAATGAAAATGTCTGCCAGATGCTGGCAGAGTTCTGAGAGCTCTATCATATCACATGGTCATTGCCATTGTCGTCTGTGAAGTAGTTTACTGATTTCTTGATTTTTTGTGATATTTACATGGTTCTAAATTTAATGGATCATTTATTTTAGATTGCAAATCACTAGTAAGATTGAGGATTTTTTTAAAAATTTGGTCAGCTACTTTGGAGTGTAGCTTAAAGGGAGAAAAAAAGACTTGATCAGTTTTACTATCTATGTCAAAGACATAATCTTTGCCAATACTGAAATTTGTTTCCTAAAACAGTAATCTATCAACAGATGTAAACGCAACCTGGCAAAGTGGTTGGAACATGGGACAATGCAATTTAAATTTTGTCTTTGCTACTTTCCCCTAATGCAACTCTAAGCTGATTTCTTATTCAAGCCTTCTTTTTCTCAACTGTAAAACAAATTATTTCATGGCCATAGTTGGGAGGATTTGCAAGGCCCTGACCATCTCTGACCGAAAGACCATGCTGAGAATAGTCCCTAGTCTAGGCAGCTTTGCTCCAACTTTTGTAGGCTGTTCCTGTTCTTTACATATTTTATGTTGCTGAGGACTACAACATACATTACTACCGAGGGCCAAGTTTTTCTTTCTGAATCAAACTGTGGCTCTGAGTAGTCTTACACTAGTGACTCAGACTAGTAAACCAAAGAAGGGCCTGTGGAGACAGTGTGATACAGTATAGTATTTCCAGATTTGCCTCCTAATGAGAATTGTTGTAGATCATATAGTTTTCCAAGTCCTTTCCTTAGAGATTCTGATTTAATAGGCCTGGAGTGTAACATACATATGTTTTAATGAGATGTCCAGACAATTTTAATGATAAGACCAGCATAGGAAACAAGAATAAGTTTTAGAGTTCATAGATCTGTGCTTAAATCCCTATGCCACTTACCAGTGCTGAAATTATTTAACTTTCTGAGACCTAGTTTATAGGTGTTTAATACAGATGTTAGTTTCTTTTCCCATAGCTTTGTTAATAGAATCCAGAGTAAGTAAATGTTAAGTGGCCAATTCCTTGCTTCATTGTCCTGCCACCTCTTAGCAGTTTCTAGTGGTGTATTAGTTTCTAGTGGTGTACTAGGCTCTCCAGAAAAGCAAGCCTCATGTTTGCCTGTTTCTGTGGGATGAATATACCCTTCATGGCTGGTCTCAAGCTACCACTTTCTATCACTGAATGCAGAATTGAGAAGAGATGCACATTCAACTTTCATGAGCTGGAAGGAGCTGTTCCAGCACAAATCTCACATTCATCATATTTTTCCTCTTCTTCTGCTCCTCTTCCTTTCTCCTCCTCCTTTACTCTCTCTCTATCTCTTCCTCTCCCTCTCTCTCCCTCCCCCTGGAATGAGTTATTATATTATTTCTTTATTATATTTTACTTCATTTTAAAGAGCACTTAACATGAGATCTATCCCCTTAACAAATTTTCCTTTTATGAAACATTTATTGACTCTCTACTGTGTTAGGTACCAGGAATGCATAATAAGTTATTACAGTTCAATCTCTATGATTTATATCTGCCCATATGAGCAACATGGAAGGAAAATCATGAAACTTGGAAAAAAAAAATGGCTCCACTGCAAATGAGTGGTTTATACTTTCAGCTGAACTCGCCAGCACTTCCTGTTAATTCTTCTTTCCATTTCACATTTCTACATATTCTTTCTTTTTTTGTTGTTCTGTACTTTACTTGCCAGTTATCATTTTTTTTTTCTCTATGTATTGTCAGCTTCGTTCTCTCTGTTGGTTTGGTCAAGTCTCTCCCACCTTAAAGAAGACAACAAAAACAATATCAACAATAAAAAAAGCCATGACTCCCTCAGAGTACTATTCAATCCTGGCCCTTTACAGTTAAAAGTCTTGAAAGAAGAGTAGGCTCTCTTTGTATTTCCTCATCTTCCATTTTTATCTTTACTCTCTGCCATTTGATTTCTGTCCCTACCACTTTAATGAAAATGTTCTAGATAAAGCCACATTGCCAAGAGCAATGGGCACATCAAAGTCCTTATAATACTGGACTTCTCTACTGCCACTGACATTGTTAATTCATCCCTCAACTATCTTCTCATCCACCACTGTGCACATTATTCTCCTGGTTCTTTTCAGCTTTTTGAATGTATATCTAGACTCTGACTTACTAGATTTTAACCCACTATTTTCATGGTTCTTAATTTTTAGCATGCATTAGAACCACCTGGAGGGTTTGTTAAAACACAGATTACTGAGCCCCAGGTTCTCTTATTTCATAGGTCTTGGATCAAGAATGAAAATCTGTATTTCTAATAAGTTTCCAGGTGATGCTGATCCTGCTGATCTAGGAATCTGCTGATCCAGAATCACTGCTCTAACTCTGTCTTGGTTTCCTCTTTTACTTCCTGCCCCTAGATATTAATTTAGTCTATGATTTGGATATGGGCTTACTCTTCTCACTAAAGACCTTTTGTTTAGGTGAACTCATCTCTTTATGGTTTCAGTGCTTATAATGTCTGACTGCAAAAATGGTTGTCTCTTACAGCACTCGTGACTAGCTTCAGATTAGGACATCCAATTGTGTGCTCTACATCTTCTAGAATATGTTCCAAAGGAAAACATGCCTTGCCCATGGCTAGTCAGTGGTGGAGACAAAATTTGCATCTGTGTGTTTGAATCAAATGTCCCTGCTTTTAGCTACGTACTTTTTTTCATCTCTCGTCCCTTTTATGATTGCACTAATTCACACCTCCTTCATCTCTGAGAATATGAAGCCTTCTGTTTCAGGGTCCCCAAAACCATCCCAAGTCTGATGTTTTTCTAGGAGAATTCACAGGACTCAGCATATAGTGGTATTCATGGCCATGATTTATTACAGTGAAAGGATACCAAACTGTATCAATGAAGGCAAAAGTCACATTGTCTAGAGTCTGGAGGAAACCAGGCACCAGATTCTAAGAGTCCCCTCCCAGGGGACATGCTTAAGTCTTCCAGCAACCAGTTGTAACCACATGGATGAAATGTTTACTACTAGAGAAGCTCATTGGAGACGCAGTGCCCAGAGCTTTCATCGGAGATTAACCACATAAATACTCTCTGCCTAACACAGGCCAAGATTCTAGTCTCCCAGGAGGAAATCAGATGTTCAATATAAACTTTATATTTACACAAACAGCTTAGGCACAGTTAGCTATTCTCATCAGGGAATGCTGGGAACTCTCCTGAAATCAAAGTTGCAGCTGCCAGCTAAGGACCAAACTAGCAAGCAGGCCCTTGTAAGAATAGTAGTCTGTTAACTCTTTTCTCTGCACCTTCTAATGAGTCTTTCTATATACAATTTTTTCTCTCTCATTTTTATCTCCACATTGCAGCAGGGTGAGCCATTTAAAATGCAAATCTGATTTTTTGCTTCCTTGGCTTAAAACTCTTTGTAGTGTATCTTTTCTAGTTCTCAATCTGGTAGAGGTCTTTGGGATCATAATTGTTATTGCAATTAATTTGTTCTGATTTTGTAATATGAAATATCCAATTACTTATTTTAACTTTAGGACTCATAAGAGTTTCCTATTGAATGCTGTGGTTGGGAATCCCCTTCATAACCACTGCTCATTTTCTGGACAGAGTTGATCTCTCCTGGTTTTGAGCTGCCTTAACAATTTAAGTTTTTCTCACATAGCACTTACGACTTTCTCTTCTTTGTTATAGTTATTTAAGTGTGTGCCTCATCTCCATATTATAAGCTCTTTGAGGAAATGATCCATATCTCACTCTCTTTATTCCTCAAATTAATCTCCATGGCTATCTATTTAGCACTTAGTTAGCTTTCAATAAATATGTTGAATGAGTGAATAAATGACTAAAAGTGAAAAATAATGGTCCATACTTTCTCCTGAAAAAGTTACTTATCTAATTTTATGAGTGGCCATTTGTAAAAATTATTCAGATTAAAAATCCTAATAAACTAAAAAGAAATTAGGAGAATATTTAAGTAGAAATTAATTATAAGTCCCTATTTTTAAAATATCTAGTCATATACTTTGATTTAGTGAGATTAGATTTCAGTCCATAATTTGTTTTTACTCTTTATATTAATCTTTAAGTAGAGGCTTTTATTTTCATTCTCTCTCTCTAAAATCACATTTCAGTGGAAATTGTTTAATTAGGACTGTGCTAAATCGTATACACAGAACATATACTTAAGAGTAAGTGAAAGTGGTTTCTTCTCATCCAGAAAAACTATGTTATTCCTTGGTATCAGAATCTTATAGTTCTCACAAGTGACATTTATCTATCTATATATCTATATCTATATCATCTATCTATATCTATATCTATATCATCTACCTATATCTATATCTATCTATATCTATATATCATCTATATATCTGTATCTATATCATCTATATATCTATATCGTCTATCTATATCTATATCTATATATATGCGTGTGTGTGCATATATATATGTGTATATATTAGTTAGGCAAAGATATATACTCTCAACATTCTAATGAGAAAGTATAATTTGTTCATGATAAACAGTTTTTAGTGTTTTTCAGGTCTTCAGTAGTAACCAGTATATATGTTCTTAATAGTAAAATTAAGAACTCAGATTTGGACAGCAAAAATCAAAGAGAATTGACTCATAGGCATTGCTAGGATATATGTGTGCGTGAGTGCGTATATATGTATATGTAATTTATCTATATAAATATAAAATAAATATTATAGATTGTTCAGCAACTATATATACTTTTGAAGATATTATCAAGCCTTTGTGTGCTGCTGTCACATTTGAAATAATAAAGGTGGAATATTAAACTCTCATATCTATTATGTGATAAAAAGTCTTTTGAGGACATAACCATTGTTATATGTCTGTGGCAACCATGAGCATGTATCTACCTACAATATGGAGACGTATGTTAGCAACACCATGTGCCATTCTAATGGTGCCTTATCTAGTCTACTGTGACAAATAATTCTACTCAGCTTGTCAGTGGTGACAGCTGAGACTTCTTGCTTAGATGCCTTGACAGTGCTTGTATTAAACAGCTAGAGCCATACACTCCATTAAGTTTCTGTAAAATGAACTGTCTGCTTCTTGCTGTTTTGCTGATAGTGGCAGCAGCTGTAAGCTAATCCTCTCCAGTTGTGGATTGCTCGACTGAGTGCCTTCACTCATCGACAGGTAGTAGATCTCATAGTTTTAGTAGAGTGGCTACAAGGTTGATATCTATCATAGGCATGACATAATTTATTTCACAGCAGATTTTTTCAGCAGTTATTTGCTCTAAATTACACTGCAAATATGTCTCTAAATAGGAGAAAACTGACTTTCTAGATGGTGAGGTGATAAGTTTTTTTAACGCATAATTATTCATAGGCTCTTAGTGCTAAAGACATAAACATGAGAGGAACATGTCTCTAGTAACTATACATTTAAGCGTGTGTGCGTTAATGAAAGCTACATGTAAGTAACATATGTTTAAGTAAATTTAGAATAAAGTAAATAAGTCTTCATTATCTTAGGGAAAATTAGATTATTGGAAATACCGATACCTGATTGTTTTTAAATATATGCGGAAAATATATTTTGAATTATTTTTTCCTTTAAATGCATAGTAATTACTTTCATCTATTTCTTATTACATTTATGTGTATTACATGATAAGTTGGCTTCGACTTCTAATGACCCTATGAATGAATGATATCCACAATGTCCTACCCTTCTCAGCTCCTGCAGACGCATGCCTATGGCTCCTTTTATGGAGTCAATACATCTCATATTTGGTGTTTCTCTTTTCTTGGTGCCTCTATTTTTCCCAGCATTATTTTCTTTTTTCAAAGAACCCTGCCTTCTCATGATATGCCTGAAGTAGGACAGCTTTAGTTTTGTCACTTTTACCTCCAGCAATGTTTCAGGCATATTTGCTTGAGAATCCACTTGTTAGTCTTTCTGGTGGTCCAGGGGACCCATACAGCGCTCCTCCAACACTGTATTTTAATTTAATAATTTTTCTCATCACCCTTTCTCACTTTCTGTCTTTCATATCTGTACATAATAATTGGGAATATGAGGGTGTGGATAATCTTAGCCTTCATCTCTAATGACTCATTTTTGCTTTTAGTGATTTTTCTAATTCTTCCATCACTGCCCTCCAAGTCTTACCCTTCTCTTAATTTCCTAGCTGCAGTCTCCATTTGAATAAGTGACTGAGCAAGATAAGCAAAATCTTTGATAATTTTAATGTCTTCATTGTTTAAGTTAAAGTTGTGTATTTCTTCTGTAGTCATGGTTTTTGTTTTCTTGACATTCAAATACAGTCCCGTTTTGACACTTTCTTTTATGTTCATGAAAATTTGTTTCAGATCTTTGCAACTTTCTGCCAGTAAGTCTCATCTGCATGTCATGCGTTATTGATATTTCTTCCACAAATTTTCACTTTTTCCTCTGAACGTAGCCCAGCTTTCCATGTGATATCATCTGTGTACAGATTAGACAAATAGTGAGAAAAAAAAATGCACTTTGGTCTGACACTATTCTGTCTTTCCATCTTCTACTGTGACAGTGACTTCCTATCCACAATATAGTTTATGAATCAAGATATTCAAGGCCTGAGACAAGCATATTTCTTTAAAGAAAACAAACTTTTCAAGATCCACTTAAAGGCTTTACTGTAATGTATAAAACATAGACCAACCTACTCCAGTATCCAACAAATGTTCACAATTAGATCTCAAGTGCCTCTTCTTTTTCTGAATCCAGCTTGAACATCTGACATTTCTTGCTCTGTATAAGGTAGAAGCCTCTGTTGCAGGCCCTTAAACATCACTTTTCTTGTGTGAGAAATTAGATCAATGGTGCTATAATTACTGCACTCCTTGTCATCTCCTTTCTTGGAGATTGGGATGTATATCGAACTTTTCCAATCTTTTGTTTTTCATATTTGTTGACATATTCTTGTTAGACATTTGACAGATTCAGTCTCTGTGGCTTGAAATAATTCTATTGGTATCCCATCTACCCCTGGTGATTTATTTCTTCCCAATATTTTCAGGGCATTTTCTGCTTTGCTTTCTAGAGTTACAGGTTCTTACTTATTGGAATCTTCTTCAGAGGCATGTGTCATCCTTTTGTCTCTTCTGTATAGATTTTCAGTATACTGTTTCCACCTTCTCTCTATTTTCTCCTGGTCAGATTATGCGCTTCTTTGTTGCTTATTCATCATTTGTAATCTAAGTTTGAATTTCCCTTTTATTTCTTGCATTTTCTAGTAGAGATCTCTGTTGGTTTTTTGTTGTTGTTGTTGTTGTTCTATTTTTTTTTAATGTTGATTATTGTAATAGTTCTCCTTATCTCTGTGTGATAGTCATTGAAAAGCTGTATTCAGGATTTTAACCCTGCTTTAGACATCTTTAACTTTTGCCTCTCACCCATCTTTAACAATTTTTAGTGTTGTTGTTTTTTTTTCTGTCATCTGTTTCAATTTTTTCTTCTTTTTACTTCCAGCATTGTCTTTTTGCATTCCTCCCTAATAACATTTCTAGTTTTGGTCCACAGTTCTTCTGGTTCTCAGTCAATTAAGTTTAACAGTGCAAATCTGTTTTTTTATGGGGACTTTAATGCATCCAGAATGCTATTTACATTATATTGCGTCACTCATATTCTCTTAATGCTCTTCTTGAGCTTTACTTTAATATTTGATATTGACAGTTTGTGGTCAGTACCATAATCTGCTCCTGTTATTGTTTTGGCAGAGAGAATACAGTTTGTATATCTCTAGCTTTCACTTACATAGTCTATATGATTTCTCTATTGGACATTTGGTGATGTCCATGTATACAGCCATCTGGTTTTCTGAAATGTGTTTGTGATGGACAAGTTTTTGCCTTCACAGAAATTCACGAACCTGTTTCCTGCATCATTTCTGACCCCTAGTCCAAAATTTCCAACAACATTTGAATCTGCTTTTTCTACTTTTGTGGTCCAGTCACCTTTGTTACCAGCATGTATTGTTTTGGTGTGTGATCAATTTCTTTTTGGATAATTGTGTAAAAACTTTCAGTTTCATTTTCTGCCTCTGTAGTTGGAGCATAGACTTGGATGGTAATTATACTAATAGGTTTTCCTAGAAGTCTGATTGATATTATTAAGTCAGCCCTTACATTGTAGCTCCTAGTAGCCTGTACCAGTATTGCCTTAGTATTAAAGCCACTACATTTCTTCTGAGTTTGTCATTTTCAAAGTAGGACACTTTGATATTGCCTGACTGGAAATGTCTCATTCCGGTCCATTTTAGTTTGTTTAACACCAAGTACTGCAATGTTTAGACATTCCATTTCTTATTTTGTTCTTCGAAATCCCATGTTCTGAATGTATGTGTTGTCCAGCATTGTACTTTTCTTTGACCTTTGTGCACATCAGCTACTAGATGTCCTTCCTGCTTTGTTTTAGTTTTGTCATTAGCAATGATGCTATTTGTACTTGTTCATTGCTCTTTTCCAGTAACTGTTTGAGTGTTTTCTACCTGGGAGACTCATCTTTCAGTATAATCTCATATTTGTTTTGGATTGTCTCATAGGATTTTCATGGTAAGATGGAAAAAAAAAGACTAAGAAAAGAAAACACAGCAGTGGTTTACCATTGTCTTTTGCTGTTCAATATGTGAGTCCAAACTACATGTTCTCAGATCCATAGTGTCTCAGTCACCAAACGCCTGTAAAATGTAAGCACCCCTGCAGTATTACATGTATGTATTTTACAACCTGTGTTATTCTCTCATGTCCCTTTATTGTTTCTTCCACAGAAAGGCATAAATGTGATAATTTTTTTCTATGTGTTGCAAAAACCACCCTTCTCAACATACACTGTAAATTTGGTTGAAAAGCCAGTGAAAGCTTTGGTGTTTCATTTGTAGGCAGCTTTAATATCCTACCTGTCATCACTGGGTGTTATCAGTGATGGAGTAAGTCTTTGAAGAGAACAAATAGGAGGTGTTTATAAGGTTTGACATTAATTTTGATAGAAGTTTAAGAATTTTTTAATGTTAAAAATTCAAATTTTAAAAGAAATTACACATAGGAATAGCATACTCATATTCTTTATAGTCTTGTTTTTTTTTTTTCAAAATAGTTAATCTTAATTCTGACATTTATAATGTAATGTAATAACCTCTTATAATGCCTCATTGGCTATATTATGCCTAATAGCACTTCAGTGAAATAAAAAAGTTTTGGTATGGTTTTGAAGCATATTTTTGCAGATGTTGGTAATTATGTAGATTTAGAAATTAAGTTGAACTTTTGTCCCCAAAGCTTTTGGATCTCTATCATAGGATGAAGTGCATTTTTAGTTGTATATGAGGAATCCTTAGTGTATTGTTATCTTTGTCCCAGAGTATATAAACTCTCAGTTAATGTTCTAAAGAAGAGGAAGAATTTTATTCAACTGGATTGGGGAAATTTCATGCTATAATAAAACTGTTCTCCAGTATGGAATTCATTTACTTTTCAAATAACATAGCCAATAATTAGAGACCTAAAAGCAGTAATCTTACAAATAACTTAGTGCTTTCTAATAGTACATTTACCTCATAAAGGTGACTATTTTCTGCTCTAGGCCATTTTGCAACCCAGGTTTTCCTTTGGCAAGGTAACTTACATTATTATTGTAGAAGAAATGAAGGTTTTGTTGAATCAGAAAGTGACCCAGAAAAGACCTGCCCACAGTCCAGCTGCGTGTTAGCTGGGAAGAAGTTGTTAGGTGACTTTAAAGAATAAAGCATGCACTCTTCCTTTTAAGAGATACTGGGAACTGGGTCTGTTTTGTCCTCTTTTCTGTGATTAGAAAGCCATCTTGTAGTGAAGATTTAGACAGCATCCCACAAATTTTTCTGCCCCAAGATTTTTTGCTGATGGTTCACTTGAAATGTTAGTTGTGTCAGGAGTTGATAGAGGTGCTTTTTCTCTCTCCACTCTTTCTGTTAACAAAAATAGATTGGACGAGTCAGGGAATGCAAGAAATAGTCTCAGAAGTAGCAAGGCTACAAAAAGGATTCAGAAGAATGTCTTTTAGGGTATTAAAGAAGACTTTATTTTATGAGCCCCCCAAAATTGCAGGAGAATCTAGTTTGCTTTTCTTAGGGATCTATATCATTGATTAGATGAGCAAAGCTTGTGTCACTTATAACCGATTTTTGTGAATGATCTTTCTTCTCATTCCTTCTCTTCCTACAGCCTCTCTTCCTCCATGTATATCTCTATCTCTTTATTTTTATATCCAGCTCTGTCTTTATCTCTATCTCTCTTTACCATTAACAGCACCTGGGATGTGTGCTGGGTTATTAAATACACATTTTAAAGTAAGAGAAATACCTTATATGTATGAGGCACTTAAAATTGCTAAATAACTATGTAGATAAATGAAATTATAGCTCTAAAATTATCAAAAGGATCTAGGACACATGGAACTATAATCTTATACAGTACCTTGAAAAAGTTCTGTGGAAACTTAATAAGTACAGACATAAATCAAAACAATTTATGTTGCACTTATACCAATTGTTTAGTAAATTAATGTAAATTACATATGAATATAAGGGAACTAGTTTCTGCTCAAAGAGTACCTAATTTAACCTTCAGTATCCAGATGTGAGTCTCAATATTTATGGAGTGCCCACAGAGAATATAACACAGTACTTGAGGCTGGAAGTGTATTGGGGAACATGTTTTGTTAAATGCATAATAGATCTATGGGAAATGTAAAATGATCATTAACTTAAACAATGCTTTTTACTAAAGGATTTATTTGATTGCTTTAGATTACCTTTAAGAATGCAATAGAACATATAAATATAGAAAGCTTTAAAGTGAAGTTGGGAGGAAAGTAAAGACTATTGTAACATTGCACCTTATTGTTATTTAATTAACAATAGCAATGCCATTTTTTTTTTTTTTTGTACAGGCTCTGAAAAATGGCTGATGGTTTGCATATCACCTCAGAGTATTTCTATGGAGTTCTGGGATAATTCATTCAGAGCCATTCTGAATTTAAGCTTGTAACTGCAATTACTGGTACCAAGAGGTGTGTGTATACTCCCTCAAAGAATGAAATAAGTCAGATGGAAAAGTCAGGAACCATATGATTTCACTTATATGTGGGATATAAAACTACAAGCAACAAACAAATAAATAAACAAACAAACAAAATAAGCAATCAAACAAAAATTCATAGACACCGACAACAGTTGGTGGTTATCAGAGAGAAAAGGGGAGACAGGGAGATAGAAAAGAGTAAAAGGGGTCAAATATATGGTGACAGAAGGAAACTTGACTTTAGGTGGGAAACATACAATACTATATACAGATTATATATTGTAGACTCGTACACTTGAAACCTATATCATTTTATTAACCAATGTCACTCCAATAAATTTAGTTAAAAAAAAAGAAAATGAAAAGACGAGGAAAAAAAAAGAAATAGGAAGCCGCCTCCTCTCCGTGTTAGTGTCCAGAGTCCACACTCACTGGGTATTAAATCTGATGCCAAAATCACGAGTTTCCTTAGCCACCGTATAGCTGTTTTGGGGACTGCCAGAAAAAGTAGGTCTCCTACTAGGAAAGCCTAAGAAGTAAGTGTCAGCTGCTCCAGTATGGAAAAGTGGATCCCAGAGACAGATGTTCTCCATAATAGAAACATACCTAGTTTCTATTCTTGGTATCTTGCTATTCTTGATTATTTGTGTAGAGGGTTAATATTTTAGTATAGCCACATTCAGATTTTTTGTGTTTAACGGTATATACTTAGATCACATGTCATATAGTTTTAGTACTAATTAAATATTAATACTCAGTGTGAAAAATAGTAAGCATAAGTGGTCTCAATATTATGGGTAAATAGCTAGTACAATTTGACAATTTTAATCGATTTTATTTAGTCATTCAACATTTTTCGGGTACCAGATATTCTGCAAAGACCTGGAAATACAAAGATAATGTCATAATTTCTGCCTTAACGCAATAAATTTAGTAGGAAAGGCTGTTAGTCAATCATTAAAGCTCATTGGGAAGGTCAACTTGATTGAGAAAATGTCTGCTTTTTCTTATCTAACTAAGAATATTTTTGGATAGTTTCAGAAGTAATTTACTTAGTTTTAAAATAGGTTATGTCTGCTAGGTGTCAAGCTCTGTGCTACTGTATACCTTAAAACAAACACTAAGGAAAAAAATAAACCATAAATTTAGTCATTGAAATCTCCTTATAAGTCTCTTTTTAATTAAGGGTTTATGTGGGGATAGAAAATTTTGGACATTTGCAGACAAATTGTACAATTTAAAAAAGTATATGGCAATAAAAATGCTTCTTTACTGGAAAGGATTTTTATGCATCACAAGATTATTTGACCTGTCAATCCAATTTTAGGAAGTAATAAAAAGAAATTTTATGTAAATAATAGAATTGATCAGAGTCCAAAAGAGATTGTCTTGAAATTATCAATTAGACCTACATCGACAGAGTAGTTTTTCCTTCTTGTGACAGATACTAATAAAGCCTGCTGTTCTTTGACAGGTTAAATGAAACAGGCATCTGTGGTTTTGAATTAAAAGCTACTAATTTAGCAGGTGCAGGAATCAGACGGAATTTCCAAGGATAATTTATAAACTGGGTGGGGAATGGACCTATTTTCTTCTTTATAATACAATTGAAAATATCAATTAGTGTAACTATGTTTATATCCTTTAAAGTCTTGATCTAGCTTATACAGTTTCTAAGAGGAGAATTAAGATGCATGAACTTATCCTCTAAAAAAGATAACTAGATATTTTTTATCTTCACTGAGATTAAAAGAAAAGGAAAACATCTTAAATTGTAGAAGGATGAAACTAGTTTAGACACAAAAAAAGAAATTCTTGATAGCATTAAATCCAGAACTGGCTATCAAAAGAGGTTATAAGTTTTTCTTCCTGGGTGCGTTTTAAGAATGTAATAGATGGTAACTCAACATGGATAGTTTATGTAAAGCCATTTCTTGAAGGGTAGATAAAAAATGATTTCCTGAGGTCAGTACTACTCCATAATTCTGTGCTTCTTTTTTATCCATTTAAAAATTTGTTCTATAAATTGCTTGTTCACTTTAAGTAAATTGCTGTATTTCCTAGAGTGAAGGTTGAATAAAAATTCTCATAAATTCAGTGATGCTATACTGTGGAAAAGAGGTATGGGTTAAGTATGAAAATATTAAATTCTGTCAGCTCTTCACGATCTCCATCCACTAGGGCTTTAAAATTTTTTCATTCACTCTGTTTAATTAGGTATCCCAGACATAAATAAGACTTTTATTTACTGTAATGAAGCAGTACCCAAAAGAAAAAGATTTTGAGTGAAAGCAGTTATTTCTTGCCCTAAAGACTATATAAGAACCAACAAGCTTAGGACTTAGCCTTAGGTTGATCTACTGAAAGATATCAAGAAACACATGAAAGTTCTGCAGTGTTAAAGGCTAAAAAAGAGAGATATCTTTCTATCATTTTCTGAGCCAAAACATTTAAAGTTTTCTTTATAGTTTATACTTTATTTGGTGATCACAACAAAATATAAATTCAAAAGCACATTAAATGTCTCAAAATAATTCTTCAAAAAATATATTTTTTGCTCTAATCGTCGTTAAGACCTAATGCTTTTAAGTATTATTTTAGTTATCAGAACAACTGTTAAAAGAAAACTACACGTTGGCTTATGTGATTGTAACAACAGTTTCAAAAGCTAACAATTGTTAGTCAAACTAAAGTCAAAACAAGGGATATGTGAGAAACTGAAAGAGAAACCGTAATCAATGAGTATCAGAGAAAGCTTACAAATAAATAATGATGCCTCAGTCTAAATCTTTAAAAGAAAAAAAACAATGCAGAAATGATTCAAAACAAGAATAAGTGTTAACTTTTTCAATACTTTGGCTAGGGTTGAAGCAGAAGTAATCCCTCAAAGATATTAAAATTAGATTTATGCCAGTATTTACGAATGGGACACAGATGGGTAGATCACATTGCTTCTACCGTCTTGTTGCAGATGTTTGGTGATATTGTTTAAATTCAAATATATATTTTCTCGTTAAATGCTCTGAGTGGGGTTTTCATTTAACATTACATTTGAAATTAGCTAGAATACTGTTTTCAATCTCAGCATCCTGGGTTTTCTTGAATTTTCATTGTTGCCTTTCTATCTCTTTGTATTTACAGTTGAAAAGTTGATGCCAAATTTTGTAAAACATGTTCCCTTTCATGCTGAGATCTTTTTTGCCAACAGTCTCCCTGGAGCGGGTGCTTTAGTAATAAACCCTGAAAATGGGAACTGATAATGGAAATACTGGCAGCCCTTTATACAACAGGGGTGCTAGCCTGTGTTTCTGTAATTAGGAAAGTGATTAGAAATAAGAGATGCTTTTGGTCTTCAATTTCAAGCCATGAAATGATGGGATTTGAGTTTGTCTCACTTTTGGCAGATGATAAATTTCAGTCACATTGCAGCTTTCTCATTCTGGTCACAGAGTCTTTTCTTTGAATATGTTTTCCAAGCAAATACTAACTGCTTTTGTATTGTGTTGGTAACCATGACTTCATTTTTAAATATAAGTCTTCCTCTGATTGTCTTCTTGGTGTTTTCAGTTTTCATTCTCTTATTTCTGCCCACCATTTCCAGAGTTGAGTGTCTTCCCATCGGTGCTATAAAGCACAAATAACAAAATAATAATAGTAATATTTACCAAAATATTTCTCATTTAATTTAAGAGAATGAGAAATACAGTATAGTATATGAGAATAAGATTAAATGAGAAATACAGTATAGTATACAGTACACAATAAGTATTTTGGTAAGTATTTACCAAAATAAGTATTTAAGTATTTCGGTGAGTCCTATGAAGTTCATACTACTATTTCCCCCATTTTATAAATGAGGGAAGCACAATCTTGTATTTAAAAAATAATCAAGTCTATATTCCCTATCACTGTGATATGTCACCACCCTATATTATAAAGTGCTCTATCTAGGGGTAATCTTTTTACTTAAGTCAACATTAATCTCCTTTGTCATTCATTCATACTCATCTTCTTTCATTTGACAAATACTAATTGACGCCAGACATTGTGCAAGGCTCTGGGAACGCAGATGTGAATGAGTCTAGCCCCTGCCCTTGAAACGCTTATGGATGACTTAAATAAATATTAACAGTGCCTGAGACAATGGATACCAAAAAGTGCACCATGTCATCCCAGGTACTGCAGCAAATGCACAGGGTTGCTACACAATATTAAAATTTTTATAGGAAACACAGCAACATCTATTAGATATTACATGAATTGCTTTCAATTTATGTATACTTTTAAGTGGCTATTAAATTAATAAATACTTCTTGAGGTATTTAGATTTAACCATTTAATAAATAGTACTAACTCTTCAGAATATTTTTTGGCCTAGAATAGTATGGAAAAAAGTACTAATTACACCATGGATAGAGAAAGTTTGGGAATTTCTGACCTATGGGAGGCAGTTTGAGATTTCCATCAGAACAATTTAAAGTATCCAACAAACAAAACTGAACTAAGGAACTGTTATTGGAACTAAGAGAACAAAACGAGACAGTAAATTTGATTATGAAAGTGATATCCAATTGAATATACAGAAATACTTGCGTATTTTCCTCACAAAGATATTTAAATCAATCTCATTTAAATGAGCTTGACTGGCTTCAGGATAATAGTTAATTTGAATTCAGATTATGAAAGTTTTCTAGGAAATAGGTCAAAATACTTTTCATTTAGTGATCTAATTATGTAATTTGGCTTATGTCTAAATAATAAAAGCATAATGGGCTATCAATTTTATTAATTTGAAGATGGCATTTTTTGATGGTTTATTCTATTGCTTTTAACCTTAGGCAAACTGAATGTACTGAATAAGAAGAGCATATTATGCTGTCACCTTAAGAATACATGATTATAGCATCTCAGTGGATGGGTAGACATCTCATAGAAAAATAACTGTAAATCTGAGGGAAAGACGTATTTGACAGTTCAATGTCTACACACTTCTACTTTCCTCTAGTTTGAATTGCCGCAAGCCTCTCTATAATTTGAGGCCTAGAACATGTTGAAATTGTTAGCAATGTTCCCTTAACTACATTCTCATGAAAAGATGATTATGTGATGCTAAGAGGATTTGTTGACACGAAGGAGAATTTTTATTGCAGAAGTCTGCTTTCAAGGAAAAAAAAAAGAGAATCAATGAAAAATAGCAGTTGGATCATTTTCTAGAATATTAGAGAGATTACCACTGGGACTTGCTCCCATTATCTCAGAGCTAAGACATAACTATACTTTTCATATCACCAAGTGAGGGAGTGAAGGATGAGAAAATGTGAATGATCCATTAGGGAGAACCTATGTAGGAGAGAATGATACTAATGAAATATAGGATTACATGTAAGGTCTGTATATCCAAGTGTAAAGGGTAGGATGGTGTCATAAAAAAAAAAAAAGTTCACTTTGACTAACAGAAGATCTTGATTCAGCATTGTTTCTGCCTTTTATTTAGAAATATGACCTTAACCTTTTACTTAACCTTGTTGAACCTGTTTCCACAACTTCGAAAGACCATTGATGAATGGAGTAAATGAGGCAGTATAGGTAAAATACTCAGGGCAGAGCCTTGAATGTAATAAACTTGATCAGTCACATTTGACTGCTAGTAAAAGACTGACTAATGACATACACAAAATAGAAGTTATTTTTTTTTCTGTTACTAAAAAAATTCTGGAAAGTTCCGGTCCTCATCTGGTAAAGTATCTTCATAATTTCATTAGCATTCTGCTTTCTGCTTCATCTTCCTTGGCATTGGACTTTCAAGATCTCATTCTAGTTCAAAAGGGTACAGAAGCTCTAACTATCATACTCAGATTCGAGGCAAGATGAGGGGGGATGGAGTATGTGACAACTGTCAATGCTCCTTTAGGTGAGATTTTCTGAAGATTCTGTCCAACAACTTGTTACATTTCTTTAGTTGTAACTTAATGACGTGGCATAACTAGCCTGAAAAAGTTTGCCCCTTAGCAGGGCACATGAATTTCTGAAATTAAACAAGATCTTGTTAGAGAGTCCTCTTAGAATGAAGAGAAGAATAAGGAACTCATGGTCTCTCCCATAAGCTCTCTATCTTACCCATTTAATATGAACCTTTATTTCTTCACCTCTAAACTGATTATAATAATATCTGCTTTTTTGGATTGATGAGATGATTAAATGTGATTATATATGCCAAGGTTACAGTCATCATTTATTAAATAAATAATTAAGCGTTAATGGTTAAATTCTAAGGTATCCTTTAGGATCCACTGTGTCTCTTTAAATTACTCTGATTTTTAAATCTCTAGTCGACTTCATGAATATTGTTGATGCTTTTATCAGAAATAACCTTTTATATTAACATTCTTATATATACTTTCTGACTGATTCAGTGATCTTAATTGATTTTTTTCTAAGAAGATTTTCAGATTCTCCTACTATGTAAATAAGAGCTTAATTACTTCATATAAAACTTTATAAAGTACAACCAAATACTTGGAAAATAGGATAATCCATTTAGGTGTAAATTTGGATTTCCATTATATTTAACACAAAATAATGAAAATTAGAATAAAATTTATGCTAACATTTTACTGAGCATAGTTGAAAATGCTCAGGAAACACTTAGCTATCTTATTTTAAGGTTTTTAAAAAATATTTTACATTTGTTTAAAATTTCACAGTTGATAAATTACTTCTACATATTCCTAATGTTTCATTTCCTCATAATAATAATTCTGTAACTTTATATATTTTTTTAAAGTTAGCCGGGAAATAAGAACTGCTCAAGGAGCCACAGACCACTTTAGAATTATTATATAAATTCTGTTCTTCTAGGTCCAGTGCACATTTCATTCCATAACAGTCATCTCCATTTGGAACATGATATATAAAATCGTTGGCACCATATGGATATTGGACTGCACTGATCCTTTGTCATAAACCTAAACTGTTAATTTCAACATATTTAATAGTTACCTGGATTATAATCTGTAAAAGGCAGAATTATGATTATTTTTCATATGTGACTTTGAGAGTGCTTTGTTATTAGTCATTCAAACATTTTTGAGTGCTATATTTACTTTTTCAGGCTACTAGTCATTAAGTAGGATTATTTGAATTTAAGTAGTTTATTTGAAACACTATTATGTCTTGATGTTCACATTGCTGTTGTTTATCGACATTCTTTTTCAGAAAGTCTTTCTGTTGATAATATTTTCATATAAATTCTTAGGTAGTGAATATTCATAGGTAGAATAATCTAAATGCTATCTTCAGAAATATATTTTTATATGATATTTGATTTAATGGCTATAAATTAAAAATTTAAGTTATTTCCTTTTATTGTCCATAGATGGTATTCATACCATGACTAAAAATAAAGACCCATAATATATTAAAAAGTTGATATCCTTTTGAAGTATTTTGTTTTCATAAAACAAAACTAACCTGAAAAATTTTCCAAAGTGGTAAGAAAAATTTTTGTAAAATTTGGAAAAAAAAAATTTTCAAACATTAGAAATCATTTTTTTTAATCTGTGGTAAGAAAAATTTTGTAAAATTTGAAAAAAAATATTTAAACATTAGAAACCATTTTTTTATCTAAAGAAAATAATCTGACATGAATACATATTTTGGATGCTTACATATTTTCATCGAAATTTATTTATACTTGT
>NW_024342473.1:4024322-4042351 GCF_902729225.1 Pteropus medius
CTGTACACACACACACACACACACACACACACTTTATTTGGAAAAGACTATAACACTATCCTCACAATGTTAGTATCTTTAAGTGCTGGAATGGAAGTTAGGTAATTTTATCATTTATGCTTTTATTATTTTTCAAAGCTCCTTTAATTAAAAGGCATTCAAATACAAAGTGAAAGGATAAAAAATGTTTAATTTGGTTAATTCAAAAATATTTACTGAGTATGACTAGATATCCCTATTCATATATACAGCTATAGAATTAATTTTGTAATCTGACCAAAATGGAAATTATGCATTAGCTTGAGTCTTTCTATAATTTACTATCTAGTTCCTTTTGTGAGACTACTTCCTTAAGAAAAGATTTAGTAATGGGATTTTGGATCAAAGGCTAAAGTCAGTTTTAAGTTTGAACGTACTAATTTTTTTCATACCTTAATAATTTTGAATGTTATAATTGATTTTATCTTTATCTGCTTGATATGGGAATGATTAGTCTTATTTTCAGTTCTATTCTTTGGATAAAATGAGATTGAACTACATTTAATTAATTTACCAGAGTTTTTATGAATTGCCTGTTTCATATTTGCCTGATTTTCTATTAGTGTGTTGGGTTTTTATCTATTGTTTTATAAAAGTTCTTTGTGTATTATACCCTTTCTGTCAAGTGTTTTCCCCTTTTTATTTTCTCCTTTCTATTTTAAAGCCTTACTTATAGTAACTATTTTCCACACATCATTACAATGTTTTTTAAAGTAGTTAAATATATCATGGTTAAATATATCATAATAGTTAACATATTTTCACTCTTATAGAAAAGGTTTAGAAGGGCCTTTATCACCAAATTATATACAAAAAATTTACTAAGTCATATTTTTATGGTTGAATATCTTCAATACAATTTCTTATATTTCTAGAAGTTGTTTTGCTGAAATGAATAGAGATAGAAATGATGTTCTACTTTTTGCTTTTACTTTCCAATGGACGTTCAGAATTCTTAATATTAATTTTTGAATTATAGTCTTATCTCCACTGATTTGAAAGACAAATTTTGTTATATATAATTTTCCCATATACTTGATAATTAAAATAAATCTAGACTGTTAAAATGTGAACAGTTAACAAAAGTTATTGATTCATTATTTCACAGAACTGTTAGTATCCATCTTTTACTCTCTTTCATTCATACAGTGCCAACAGATTAAGAGCCTGCTCGGTACTAGATAGTCATAGTTCATGGTCTCTGACTTCAAGAATCTTAAAATTGAGACTATTTATATTTACCTGCAAATTTACAAGTATGAATCTCTCAGATGAAGATCTGTTTTTGATAGAATATTAGAATAACGAAGCAATGAATAAATTATTTTAAGAAAGATTGTGAAGAGAAAAGTTTTCTCCTTACAACTTGTTAAAAAAGAAACTTTCATTCCTCAAGTAGTTGAAAATACGAGTCAGAGTATTACTGCTGAAAATGATCTTAAAGATTGTTTGTTTCTACCCCCATATTTTATATGTAAGAAAACTGTTACCCAAAATAATAAATGGCTAAATCAAGATCACATTTCGAGCTACTTTCAGAGGTTGGATTAGAACCTAGATTCCAAAATGGTCCTTTCATTTTGGTTTATCAAGTCATTTCCATGGTATGAGAAAAGATTCACGGTGACAAAGCTATTATTGTTTCCTCCTCTTCTAACATTTTATAGCACTATTACATTATTTCTGAAAGTTAACCATGTTTTATTGTGCATTATAGAATTCTCTTTTCTCTCATCTCCCATATCTCTCTGTTCTAATTCAATGATTTTTTCTTTAAGCATATTGGTTCTCTTCACTGTGAGATTAATTCTTCTGTCTTCTATGTACTCTGATTTAGAACATATTTAGGGATATTTCTATGGAAATATGACTCATATTTTTTCTTCCTGTGTTCACTTGTAAGATTTCTGATAGTTTGTCTTAAAATATCTGCATAGTTGATAGAGAAAAGAGACAGGACAGACAGGATTACAAACTTAATTGTTTTTAAACTTATATTAAATCTTACTAAATAAAAAAACACTCAAAAGACAACTTTCTTTAGTCAGTCATTAATATCTGATGCACTGCACACCATTATTCTTATCACAGAAATAAACATACATGAGGTTATAATGTTACTTAAGGGGGTTTATGTTTATATTTAACAAGCTGGCCCTCTCTGCCATGGAAAGATTAGAAACGAGAAGAGCTGTTTTTAGGATCCTAAATAAATCAGCAGTTGATTAATTAGTGGAGAATGAACTTTAGTTACCATGCTCTTAAAATGAGGGCTGAATTAGTGCTAAGAGCAGTTTATTTTTTGAAGACAGCACTAATGTTTCAGAATAGAGAAAAATAAATGGCTTGATCATTGGCTTAAGCATTTGATTTTGGGGGTTTATTCTATTTAATTCTCCTCAGTAATTCTTTAGGAGCATTGACAGAAGCACTCTTAACTTGCACACAATGTATGAAGAGTATCAAAGTGAATTTTATGATTATAATACTTTTGATACACTATATAACATATTTTTAATAAAGGATAAGTGTTAAAAACAATAATCTTTCAGGAAGCTATATTCTTTCAGATCCTAAATCTGACATCATCTTACCTTTTTGTACTGAATAGGATAGCTCCCTTTTGCAGAGACTGTTCCTCATCTCTATTGTGTGCTTTTGTTGAGGGGCTTAGCAATCCCTTCTTACCCATTTATATAAGCATATGTTACAGAGACTGTGAGTTTTTGGGTTGCAAAGCCAATGTTCAAATAAGCATGTAGTTCTTGATAAATGGGCACAAGTGACTGATTAGCTCTGGAATTCTGAAGTTGAAAGGATAGCTATTAGCATAATGTTATGCATGAGGAATGTAGTGGATGTCACTCTACAACTTTCAATATAATGCGCCATTTGGAGTAGCTTTTAAATATATTATGGTTTAGTGGTTACTTTTTAATTAGATTTTCTTATAGTATAAATGAAAGGTAATGCATTATGTATGTAATGCTTACTCATTTAAAAACCATACTACATATTTCTGAAACAAATTTATTGTAATTTTTCATTTTGCTGGTTAAAATATATTATATAAAACACCACTAAATTATGACTTTTATTATTAATCCTTGAATGACTTGCTCTAAAGTTATGACTTAGATATTTTGCAGGTATTTTGCTTTTTCAGGAAAATGCAAAAGATTGCTCTTTAATTGGAGCATGTAAGAGCTGTTTAGTTCTCCTTTTTGGAGAAAACCTGGATCATACATTTTTACCATCACTCAAATCATGTTAAAATGAGTTTTAAAAAAATTGGTGTTCTAAATTTCCAACTCATTTAAAGCTAATATCATTTTGCATAAATTTGTAATATATTTATGCTTACACAATTTATCCTCACTTTTCCTAATATTTTTCACATTCAAAGCAACATGAATGGAAGAAAATTTTTAAACATTTTTATGATTCACTGCTCCTTTTTCAGCCTATGTTTCTCCTTTATATTCTCAACTGCTCCCTTTAGCAAGATTTTGACTTATTCCAAATTTAATATAAAATAAACAAGTCAGTTGGAGAGGGGGGTGGACAGAAATTTTTACATTAATTACTTCGATAGCTCTGTTTGTGTTTACTAAAGAATTTGTTAAACCAAAAATTAGAAGTGAATTATAACCAGTATCGGAAACTGTAGTTTATCTCTAGGATGTTCTTATGTTATTTGTTTTACAATCAGGTCTGTTGGACTTCAGGTGGGACCTACCAACTAATCAAGCTGGAGTCTTCCTAACTTCCTAAATTTTTGGGGTCCAGTTTTGTAATTTCTAGTTTCCCTGGGTAAAAACAGTTATATCACTTACAGTTTCCCTGGGTAAATAATCAGTTCATTCCACTTTCTTTCACTTTCAGGAGGTTTGAGTTTATTTGGCTCCATCTTACATGCCCCACTCCAGAAGAGCTCACCATGGTGAAAAATTCATCTGTGTGAATAATAAAGTCTAGGGACTAACCATCCTAAGTTCCCATAGATTCCCTACATATTGTTAACATCATTTATTGGTCAGATTCTTTATGTTTTTATTAGTTACATATCCTTTACTATATCTGGTGAAATTTGATTTATTTTATAGTATCATAAACAGTAAAATAAGCATTCATATAAAGAATAGACAGAATGGTTCAGGCAAATTCTTTCTAAAAAGCTATTCAACTATATTAACTATAAAATTCCAGTTTTAAAAATCCCCACCAAGTTTATCATACTTGGTGAGAAGAAAACAGTAGAAAAAGTAGGAGCGGCTGGATGATTATTGATTCTTTCACTCATTCTTTATGGCTAAAAGATTTTCTTTGAAGTAGAATTTAACCATCTCTTTCTGTTCTTGCAGTGGCAAAATACATTCTCCTCATCAGGTTCCTCAAATGCTGATTAATCTTTGCTTGTGGCTCTGACTATTGTTTGAAAGCAGAAAAAAAAAAAAAAGAATAAAGGGTGTGTATGTGTTATGTGTAATGGGAAATTGAATTACTTGATTTATTTTCAAAATGAGCCAGAGGAAGATAGATGGAATAATAAAGCAAACAAGACTTAAATATATATTGCAGAATGAATATGTGTAATAGTAAGTATGTATTATATGGGGTATGAAGACTTCAGATATCTGTTTTTCACTACTTTTTCTTTTCAAATAAAGTCCTTACATAAGCTTAAATATTGATTATAACTTATTTTCTTGTCTCAGCAAATTTTTCATGACATTCGGGTTACTTGATCTGAAGGAAAACTGGCTGTGACATCTGTCAACACATTGATTTCCAGGGTTGATACAGATGGTCTGAGCTGATCTCTGGTCTCCCTCACTGCTCTGTTTGTGTCCCTTCCAATGCTACTTGCTCATCCAAAGTAAATGACCTTCTGAAAGAGGACCAGTAATGAAGGGCATTTAAAAGATGTATTCACTTGATATACTTTCTAGATGTTCAAAATTTATTCAAAGATATATTAATCTGTAGAACAGGTAGATGAACTTTGGTGGTTCCTTTTTTCCAGAAGCAGGAAAGTGAATAGAGAGGACTGAACTTCAAAATCCACAAACCTGCCTGAGTAGTTAATTGCCATATGACTTCAGTAAGCTATTTTATCTTTCAGACAGTCTTTTTCAACAAAATGGGTTAATAATATCACAAAGGGTTGTTTGCAAAGACTGGACACCTTCATTAAATCAATATTTTTGGATATCAACTATGGGCCAGGCACTATTATAGGCATTGAGGCTACAGTATTGAAAGAAACAGGTATAAAGAAATCATAAACAAATAATTAAAATATCCATGCCCTCATTGTGATTATTTTCAAGTTTGGGGAGATAGGCAATAACAAAAAAAATAGATCTGTACAATATATACTATGTATGATAGTGATAAATGCCATAGGGAAAAAAATGAAGGAAGGACAGAAGAAAGTACTGGGAAAGGGAGGGTTGCAATTTTAGGTAAAATAATATGGAAAAGCTTCATTGACGAGATAATTTTAATCAAAGACTTAGGTGATAAGGGAGAGGCACTAGATAGTTCATATAAAAAAATCTTAGCACAGTTGCTGACTCAAAGTACAGTGGGTATTTAATGAGTGTTAGCAAGTATTATTGTTATAAATAAATTAATCTTAGTTTTAAGAAAAGATTTTCAATGTGAAATTTGTGGTTTCACTCTGTGATCATAGAAATAGTATGCAACTGAGTTGATAGTACCAGTATTTGGTTGCTTCTCTTTTTTGTTATGTGAAAACATAATCCAAAGAATAAGTCATAGACTCAAAATCTTACTGTCAGAAAGACAACATAATTGTTTCAGATACATTTATTTTTTTCCCCAAAACTTAAAAAAATATGCCTTAAAATATTGGACTAGAAACTATTCTTTAAAGATTCATACAGAAACTGATAAAGCCAAGTGTTTTTTGCTTGTTTATTTTCTTAGAAGAGTCTTTTAAAGTACTTAAACTTTGTTTTTACTTCATTATAGAAAGAAAGCTTAAAATAGATGAGTCTCAAACATTGACTTTTATCCATCTTGAATTTCATGGAGCATCCAGAATGATGCATCTTTCCTTTCAAATATTTATCCATCACTTCTAGACGAGTAGTGTATAAGGCAATAAATAACAGACAGATAGAACAGGAGAAAACAGTTTTTTAATGCCTTGTACTTAAACCGTCACTCTGGCAGGAAGTAATAATTGAATGCTGCATTATTTAAGGCAAGGTAATAGACTACTTCTTTTTAGAAGCAAATTACTTTGGGATCAGCTGCTTACCCTCAGACGCCAGCATTTCCTCAATGAAAGGCTGTAGTTGTGAGGTTTGATGTGAGGTGATTGGCTACTGGGACCTAATGCTTTCTATATACACTAGAGCAGGGGTCCCCAAACCCAGGGCCAGTTAGAATCGAGACCACACAGCAGGAGGTGAGTGGAAGGCAGGCCAGTGAAGCTTCCTCTGTATTTGCCACCGCTCCTCAGCTCTATCTAGCACCACTGTCTCAGTTCCACTGCAGATCATCAGGTGTTGGATTGTCATAGGAGCACTGGTTCCTGGTGCCAAAAGGGTTGGGGACCACTGGACTAGAGTTTTTTTTTTGAGACTTCTGGACATCATTCATCATTAAACAAAGAGTGTTGCCAAGTGTATGCTTTTCCGTGTGGCAGGCAGTGGGGTGCATTATAAAAGCACAAACTTGAAACTACAATGATCTGCATTTGACTGTGCTAACTTACTAGTATGGTTCTGGATAAATAACATAATGTCCTGGGATTCAATTTCTTTGCCTGTAAAATGCAAGTAGTAATACTAACTTCATTGAGTTGCTGAGAGGGTTAGGTTAAATAATGTGCATGAAGATCTGGACCTTATATTTTGGTGTCAACGATATTTACTACTTACAGATAATTTAAAGATCTCAGTTTACAAAAAAGATATATAGGTGTTTAGCTGTTGAGATAAGAATAGGTGTTGCAATTTCTATAACCTGTTATTAAAGGGACCCTGGAAACATTAGTGCTCTGTAGTGTTCTCACTCTTCCTTTGAATTTTTTTGAAAGTCATATTGTTTGTTATCCCAAAAGATCATGTTTGACTTGAATGCTCTATATTAAGCCTCAGCCTACAAAAATGTTGTGTGTCAAATGTCTGTCCAGTTTTTAAAAATCATCTGGCCAGTATAAGAGAGCAGACTGTAGACTAACACTGCCGTGCCCATTGATAGTGTTGGTTGACTGATTTGAGACTATTTGAGTGCCCGTGTTTTAAAAATATAACTTCTACTGAATTGAATAATTACAATTTGATCTATAAAAATACACGTCCTATTCTCAGATACACTTATTTATAGTATTATTCATGATTTACTTGCTTTTGGATGGTAGTCATGATATTTTCTCCGTCAAAACTGTAAAATCTGACTTTCATCTTCTCTTTCTAGCAGCAGTTGTTAGTTTGGTCTGTAGGTTAATAGCACAAGGTGGGCCAATAAATAGAAAATAAAATTACTTGTTGTGCTCTTCACTTTTTAATTTTCTTATTGTGGATAGACATTTTTATAGGTGAATGAGTTTTACTTTTTCCACTTTTACTCCATGTTAAAATAATTTTACCATTTTTCTTGATGTTCCATGAACTTAAATTTGACAGTATTTATAATAGCCTTTCAAATTGTTATAGGAGCACACAGTTTTATTTTCAATGTTTTTGGGGATTTTAATCACTTTTTAAATTCTTAATTATGAAGATTTTATAAAATTAAACTTTATTTGATTTCCCCTATTAATATTATTTTGAACACTATTGACAAAAATATGACATTCTGCAAACATTAATCTTTTGAACATGTAAACATTTGAGAATTTCTATATTAATTTTTTATGTATAATGCTCTCCGATTTTATGTCCAATGCATGTTTCTTTTCACGACAATTTATTTTGAAGATCAAGGTTAAAATCATTGGCATCATGTGGAGATTGGATTACACTGATCTTATACCATAAACCTAAACTGTTAATTTCAGCAAATTAATAGTTAATTACTTGGATTGCTAACACTGAAAAGCAAGGTTCATGGTTTTTTTTCCGCGCCTCCCCGCCACTCGCCCCCCCGCCCCGCCCCCGTGGCTTTGAAAACGCCTGGTTACTCAAACGTTTTTTGGTGCTATCTACTTATTTACTTTTACAAGTTATTAACTATTAAGTAGGGTTATTTTTAATTAAGTAGGTTATTTAAAATTAATCAGTTTGGAACAGTGTTAGATTTTGGTTTTCACATTGATACTGTTTATTTTACCAAAGGACATTATATTTTGCAGTCTGTGTAGAAAGGTTTTACCTATTGATAATATTTTTTGTGGAATCTGAAGGAGTGAATAATCATAGAAAGAATGAATTAGATAATATTCTCAGAACTCTATCGCTATTAAATTTCTGTGATTTAATGGACAGATTTTCAAATTATTTTTTTAAATATCATCACTGAAAACAGCCAGTGAAATATTAAAATGCAAGTATTATTATTTTTATCTTGAAGGCATTTTGTTTTTATAAAAAATAATCTGAAAAAAAATACACGTAGTTAAAAAAAGCAGCAAGAAAACCAGTTTCCCTTAGTCTATGTAATCAGAAAGCAACACAATTTATATTAATGTTTATTGAAAGATATTTATATTTCTTAAGAGTATCCAAATATGGGAATAGTTAAAGTTTACAGCATATCCACATATTGGACATTACACAACTTTTAAGAATATTTTATAAGATTAGTTTATGACAGAGGAAATGTTCACAATATAATGCTATGTTAAAAATACATAACTATATATTCACTTTGATCTGAGTTTTGATTTGTAAAAATATACACATGCATGAATATAGATACATATGCGTGTACATATTTCAGGATTTAATAAATATGGATATTACTTAATTTTCTCTGCTATTTCTATTTTTTCAAATCATGTTTATAAACAATAAGGTTTTGCAAATTATATCTATTCTCAAATATCAGTACTTTTTTAAGCATGTGAATGTTTGATCTTGGTGATTCTTTTATGAGTGGTGTGTCAGAAAGAATCAAAATGGTTAGTTTGTTCTTAAGCTACTAAACATTTAAAGTGCTCATATTTCTTTATGTAAAATAAAGAAATAAGTATCAGTAAAACACATTAACAGTTGTGTTTTCAAATAAAATTGTTGTAACAGGGTGATGATTGAATTTCACACCTTCATACAGGCTGCCTTTTATTGCAGTATAGATGAAATCTAAATAAAAATATTTGCTGTGGTTTTGCTTATTCAAATGCACAGTATGAGCTTATTGTATTATTTTAATCACAATGGCAAGATTTTAGGGCTTTTCTGCATGGCCTTCATGCAGTAGATAATTATGGAGTGTCTAGTTTGTATCAGGCTCTTTGGTAGGCCATGGAGATAATAAAAATAATAAGAAATTTTTTTTTTCTTTTTTTTCTGTTAGAGAATTTAGTGAAGAGCAATTTTGCAATATAGTGTGTCATTATTAATATAATATAGGAAGCTTTGGGACAAAGGAACCTAACTCTGGCTGAGATTGTCAAGGAAGGCTAAACAGAGCAATGCATCTGAGCCCAGGCTGGAAATAGGAGTCAAGAAAGAAGAAGAGATTAAAGGGCATTTTCCACACAGAAGACTACATGAACCAAAATGTAACTATGGCAATTGGAGAAATTACAGAAGGAAGATCAGGCTTAAAAACAAAACAAAACAAAAAGCCTGGTAATATTATGTTAACAGTATGAGCATACTTAATTAAGGAGACTATTTGAGAATATCAGTTTATAGTCATAATAAAGGTAACTGTAAAAATATGCTTTTGCATCTACACAGTATTCAGAAATAGTGAATAAATTGTTCCACATGAATTTTCTAATAAATGTTTACGAAGGGATACTTTATTAATTCTTGATAAATATAGTTCATATTTTTGCTTCATTAAACAAACATGTCTTTCCCCCTTTGTCCATTTTGCTTTTTTTGGAGTTTTCGGACTTTGTGTACTATTTAGATCGATAGAACTATTTATCCTTTCTTTCAATGGCTCCAAATTGCTTTATTTTTGTAGTCTTTTGACTTTTTTAAACTTTATTTTCTCCTTCCAGATAAGACGTCCTGAACCTATTTCTAATAGTCTTCTGACCTAACGTCTTCGACATAGTCAACTTCAGAATTTATGACAACTCCTTTGGCTAATTAAAAATCTTTGTCACTTATTTACTAGGTTGCTTAATTAAGGTTGTCGAGCATCATAGTACACATTAATTCTAGATAATTTTAATGTTTATTTTTTAAACTTTGTCCTTTTGCATAATATAGTAAGTTTATATATTATTGAGTTCTTTCATATGATGGCACTTTTCATATCATTCAATAAAGAAGGAAATCAAACTAGGACCCAGGGGTTCCCTTAAAGGAATTTTGAAAAATTATATACTTTTCATTTTAAAATTCACATTTAAATATTTCATCATAAGCTTTATTCTTGCAAAAGTTGTAATTTCTTTTTAATATCATCATTAATTATATCCAATGGAATCTAAATATCATAATTTACATAGATGACATTCACCATCATCTATGTAAAAACACTTGAGCAGGTTTTTTATTATGTAGAACATTTACATCTTTTATTTTTCATCTTGAAATCATGTTAAGCAATGTGTTTAGAGTCCTGAAGTCTGTATACTTAACTTCCCTCCATTACCTCTCAGACTGTCCTTTTATAACCTCTTCTCAAGGTTGGCTTATTACTTGTAAATCTTTAAAAATGTGTCATGGGGAGGAGAGGCTGGCATACACTCTGATTTAGTTTAGAAATGTCATAAAGATCCTGGAGCGCTGCTTCTTCTTCTTCTTTTTCTTTTTTTTTTAAGAGAAGTAAGCTTATATTTACGTGTTTCACAAATAAAGCTGGCTGTGTAAGTGCTTCTTAATCATGGTTGCCCATCAGCATTACCTGAGCAGCAACTTGGCTCCCAAACCCCTGTTCTTACTACCCCTGCGCTTAACCGCCTCTCCTGTGGACAGATGTGCCCTGCAGGGTATCCATTCAGAAAAGAGAGAATCGGCTCCTCATTAGCACTGCTTCAGAGAGGAGATACAAGAGATTTCCAAGCCTCGAAGGCTGTGTGGTCCCAGGGAGTCCTGGGAGAATGTGTCCAGGGAACTAGTCACTTGCTGTCTGTGATATCTCTGAACAGGCAAAGCCCCCAGGCCATTTTTATAAAGGCCTGATTCGTATGTGGGAGGAGGAAAAGGTAGTTCTACTTGTAAGGTAAACTTTTGCTCCCTTTTCCCTTTTATTCTGAAAAAAAAAAAAAAAGCACCCAAGGAGAAGCTATTAAAAAATGCACACTGAAAGATAGCATATCCAGCCCATGACCTAAACTCCTTAAGTCAGGATCACTTGCAGTGTGTACTGTAAGCTAACTGTGATTCTGCCTCCTTTTCCCTGAGTTAAGAACCATTGTCATATTGCTTTATGTCTGGATGGCTTGTTTCAGTTAAAAAAAAAATTATATTGTGTGACTTCAAAATAAAATATCATTTTATTGTCTTGAAAATATAATTTTAAGAAAAATTATTAATAATAGTGTGTCCTCATTCAAGATTTGTGCAGTGGTTCTTGTAATGCCAGGCACTGTTTTCAGCCTGGGAAGTAGATTCCCTGCTCTCATAAAGATTATATTCTAGTGGCAATGGGATGGCTAGGTATATTGTTGAAGGAGACAATATACAAGTAAACAAATAGGTAATTAAGGCAATCATAGATACTGAAATTGTTTGAAGAAAGGAAAACAGAAAGACCACAAAATGTTGACTTTGAAACATTAGACATTTTCTATACAATGATTTAGTTTCCTTGCTGTGCACTGCTTTTGGCAGTACTGCTTTTATTGAGTATGCATAGTCAAAATAAGAACTCACTTCTAAGTGCTTGGTATCTAAGGGTTGCAATATCATATTGCTATTTAGATACAACAGTGAAGTCACAGGTGGCCAAATGATTTTTAACCTTGAACTTAAAAGTAGTTAAAGTAAGCAGAATATATAATGAAGAATACATGAAATGAGGACAGGATGAAAGTTGAAAGATTATGTATTTCTTTTGCTACAGACAACAGAGACTTCCCTTTAGCTCATTTCATGAAAATGTATCAAATTTAAGGTTACCACCATATTAGTTTTTGACATAGTTTTGTTCTATATTTAACCAAAGAGATCCACTTAAAATTATCTTAATGAGAATAGCTCCTTAGGTGGTAAATCTTTTGCTCGTATTCAGTATTCATTCCTTTGGTGACTGAAATCATTAATGAGATACTGGTGTGGGTTAAGCAAAGCTAAATGACACAAGATTTCTGATTTCCATGAGTTGCAGTGATTCTGACAAAGATCATTCAATCTGTATTCAAACTATTTTGGTGCAAGAATATGTTAATGTGGCTTAAAAAGGGGCATGAATAAAGTGCAATGAGAATTCAAAAATGAGGGGTCCTCATTTCCTCATTTCCAGTAATAAGGACAAAGGAAAGCACCATGAATGGTTGAGACTGAGGACAACCTCTAAAGGAGGAAGTATCACTAGGTAGGGAAAACAATGCAGGATGTCCAGGTTGAAAATGTAGTATGAGTATAAATATGCACTTGGGAATGTATAAGTGTGTTTAAGAAGCGTAGACCACAATTATTGGAGCTTGAGAAGAATAATTTAAACAACTTTGGGGAAGGTTAGTTGTTACTATGGAAGACCTCAGGAATATCCCCCAAGTGGAGCCTGAGACTGTCAACATAATGGTTTTTCTTTCTTAAGAGATGCAAATGGGATTTTAAAAACTGTGACTATTATCTGTTGTTTTTAAGCAAGTTTCGCTAAGAGATTTGTGCCTTTTCTCAAAAATAAGCTGCACATCTGCAAAAAGTTGAACAAATGTCATCTGTAAATTCTCTATAGGGAGTACTCCTTGATTTAAAAATTATGCTTGCTTTAAAAATCATGTTTACAAATTACATTTCTAAAAGAGACAACTGTAGACCTAAGATAAGAGTCGTGACTGGAATCCATGATAAGAGCATTTTCTCTGCCATCAGGAAAGTAATGCAAGGACGAGAATGCCTCTTCTCACACCCTGCCAGGTTCATGTAGGTGGGATTCTGAAGCAAGAGCAGCCCTTTGTCATTCTCTGATTACAGTGAGAGCAGCTCCAGCTCTGGAGCCAAGTTCACACATGTAAAGACCCCTCACTCCCCATATCGGGCTGAAGGTAGGAAGGGTGTAGGAAAAATCTAGCATTATTAGGTACCACACATAAAGGAAGGAATGAATGGAGAATGGAACTCAACTTAGTCTCTCAGAGTCTTGTAATTTCGATTTCGTTATAATAAATAATTAAAATGCAGTATGGCCATGGTAGTCCCTAAAATATCTGGGATTAGACTTCAGTGAATTTAAATGTTAAACTAAAGAGTTTGGGCTTCATTTAAACATGTAAAGGGCCTAAAGAATAGGTGCTTTTTGTTCATATTGTTTTAATTACAAGAATGACTTGCTTAAAGTTGTGTAATAAAAAAAATTATTTCATGTTTGTGTGAAAAATTGTCTTGGAGGAGAAGAAACTTCAGGGTCTTTGCTCATGAAATTGGTAATATTTTCTCCTTACAAAGAGACACTATTTTCCCCCTTAGAAACAGTTTTCTAATGTACTCTAGAGTTTTTAAAGATAAGTTGTTTTTTCTAATATTTTTTCCACATTTATATTAGAAGATCTTGGATCGATTTAAACATATTTTCTAGCAAGCCCATTATATGTTTAATAGATATATTTTCCAATATCAGCCTGACTAAGATAATGTCAACCTTATATACCATTACTGAAAAATATAATTCATGCATATATTAAAAGGAATTACAGTTTAAGATGAATTCATAATGATGTTGCCATCAAATTTTGTGGATCGATGGAGATTATTAGACTTTCTGGAACCATGCTGTTCTTATAAAGGCCTTAGGTGTAGAATGAATATGTTATTTCTTTGTGCTAACCGCAAGAGTCTATAGCAGATGAAAGATAATTCACACTTTCATGTTATATCACTAAGTATGGAAAGGAATCTGAGAAGCTTTCCTTATTCCTAAATGTGTCTATTTCTTAATGAGAGAATTAGAATATGGTATTTTAACAGCCCTGGATAATAAGTTTATCCATTAGCATTCAGCTGAGACCATATACCAAATCAAATACTAAAGTGGTTCCAATGAGGTTTATAATCAGAATTACTGATTTGAAAAAAAATATATTGAGCAGGATCCTTCAACAATTCTGATTCTGTAGTTCTAATGTGGTTTTGGGCTCTGTGCTTTTTAAATAAGGTCACGTTTGGGGAACACTGCTCTATCAGGTCATGGGGTAGTATATAATAGAAATACAAATACAATAGAAAATATAAGTTAGGAACTTCCTCTTTTATTTTGCTTTCTAGTTTGGCCAAGGGAACACATCAAAAATTAAGTTATATGTGGTATCTAAGGAACAAAAAGAACAAAGTAATCAAAAACAGATTCACAAATATAGTGGACAATTTTGTGGTGGACAAAGGGGAAGGGAGTTAGGAGGTTGGGAGGTTCAGATAATGGGGTGAAGGATTAAAGAAGTACAAATTAGTAGTTGATAATTGGGCATAGGGAGCATGGCAGAGGGAATGCAGTTAGCATTAATATAATGGTTAAGTGGAGGGCCAGGGGAGGGGGAGATCGTTTTATGGACATTATAGATGCTAACCAATGTACTGTATACTTGAAACTAATTTAAATAAATAAATTTATAAAAGAAAAACTTGAAAAAAAAACTAAGTAATACTTTCAAAGCCAGTGAATGGTGAATAAAAATGAATATAAACAAAAAAGAATATACATTAGAAGAATGAACCAAGTATTATTATTTTATTTTTTTTCTATAGTAAAATTTATGTAACGTAAATTTGCCATTTTAACTATTTTAGGTGTGCAGTTAAGTGAAATTAAACACATTCACATTGTTGTGCGGTCATCACCACCATCTATTTCCAGAACTTACTCATTTTCCAAAACTAAAATTCTGTACCCATTAAATAATTACTCTCTATTTCCTCCTGGCAACTTCCATTCTATTTTCTGTCTCTATGAATTTGCTCTAAGTCCCTTATGTAAGTGTACTTATACAACATTTGTCTTTTGTACTTGGCTTATTTTACTTAGCATACAAATTTCATCTATGTTACAGCATGTGTCAGCATTTTATGTTTGTACTAATATTGCATAAGGTGAAGCAAATATACCCCAATAACATCAATTATTTGGCAGAAACTACCATCTAAGTCTCTGGAATTTTTTTCCTTTAGAACCCTGGTATGGTGTCTACTGCACACTAAATATACCACAAAGGCTATAAACTAATGAGCAGGTATTTTTCATTTACTTTCGTTCAGATGTGAAATATTTATGTGGTTTGAACTCAAAGTGTAATAATTTAGTCTGAGGACAGTGACCGAATGTCACATATGATTATGGAGCAAATAAAAGTGAATTTTATTCATCGTTGTTAAATTAGAACATTTCTATCACTAACACATTTGTGGCAGCATTTTTATGTTAAAGTTGACTGCTTCTAATAACTTTTAAAAATTACCTATATATCATTAAAATATGGTCTGTATGTTTCGATGCAATCACCAATAACCTTGAAGAATGTGATATTTAAACAGTAACAAATCTGAAAAGTATTTTTAATTATGACAGAAGCTGAAGAGATACTTATGGATGCATAGGAGTCTTTTTGTTTTTTCTGTTGGCTACCAAGGGACTCGAAGACAAATTTAATATTCAATCTCAATAACTACTTCTTAACTTTTTAGCAGCCTGCTTGTGTGCATAAGGAATCTTAAATCACAAATGTTTTTGGTGGCAAATAGACTATATCAAAAAATGAATGAATGAATGACCAATAAATAAACATAAATAAAGAAACTCATAGAGATATTTATTTTTAAAATGTACATTTTCTCTTGGTTGGCAATTTGGATCAAATTGAAACGTATAGGACTAAAAGGGGAACCAGACTTCAGGAGAAGCTTTGGGGTTTGGATTAGGACTTGTGCTCTTACAAAATGTATACTCCTGAGAAATGTTACTAGTTTACATTTTCTTTTGTAAATATCGCATAGCTCTTAAAAATAATATTTATGAGTAACATAAGTGTTATCCTTGAGTGAAGAATTATTCTTTCTTAATTCATGAATAAACAAAATGCTATGTAAAATGCATCTAAGATCAAATATAGTAAAGTAAATATAATTTTTTATTTTAGTTTTCAAAACTAATTCAAATTGTCACTATAAGCATGTACAGGGTAGGAAAAATTATATAGGGTATAAAATGGTTCTCTTATAAAGTTACTCCTTCCTATTTTTAAATTTACTTTTTCCCCTTTCTGATTAAATAAATGAGTTGGAAGAAATTTATACATTAGTTGGTAGTATATCATACTAGTAAATAATGATAATAAAGCACATATCAATCATTGAATCCAATTATCTTTCTGGGTTTTATCTTAAATCACATAATTTATACCACATTCAAAATGGGCTCATAAATCTTTAGAGATTTGTTTTGAGCACCCATAATTTATATAAGAATCTCTGTCCATTATCAGTTGCAGGGATTTATTTATCCTTGAGGACAGTGAAAATAGCTTGGAAAGCATTTGGGGCTTTGCTTGGAAGCATTGTTTGGAAAGAATTGGGGGCTTTGGGACCTGAAAGACTTGGGTTGTAATTCTGTCTGCCATTGGCTTAGGGACTGTGAGGCAGTGATCAAGTTACTAAAACTTTCTTGAGCTTCATTTTTCTCATTTTTAAACTAATGCGATAATATGTATCTCATAGGGTTATGGCACAGATTCGGTGACTTAATATGTAAGTCCTCTTCAAGATGAGCACTTAATACATGGTAATTATTGTGATTAATAAAGCAAAAATAACAAGCTGCTTGTATTATAATATTCAATAGTTCTTAATGGTACATCAAATAGTAATCTATCACAGTAAACTGTGGAGAATGTGAAAAGCACTTTTTTTTATATGTAAAAATCACAAATGTTGCAGGTATAATATTTGCCAAAACTCAGTAAAGATTCAGAGAAAAAAGTACAAGAGATTTGTTGTTATATGAAACAAAAGGGTTCACTCTAGCAATGGATTTTGATCAAGTTAGTAAAGTCCATTAAGTAAATGAGGAACCTCAGTGAATTTTATGTATTCAGTAATGAAAAAATTGGCCAAAGGGAAATCTTTTTTTTTTTGGCATAGAAATATATTAATATATGACAGCATAGTAATTTTGCATAATGTGGATGGTATTACCCCTACAATATCAAACATATGTAAACACCAGATACTAAGGATTCAAAATTGGGTAACCATCACCATTACAGACAAGAAAAACAAAGTCGATAAGTAAATGTAGCACTGTGAAGAAGGAAAGCACAAAACTGGAATTTCCACCTTTCTACTATGAGTAGGAGTTATTACTTTAAAAAAATTTTATTTTATGTTAATTTCAGGTATACAGTAAATTGGTTAGACATTTATATAGTTTATGAAATGATCCTCCCGATTACTCTAGCAACCATCTGGCTCTACACACAGCTATTACAGCGCTATTGACTATATTCCCCATGCTGTACCCTACATCCCTGTGACTGTTTTGTGACTACCAATTTGTATTTCTTCATCCTTTTACCTTTTTCACCCAACTCCCAAACCCCCTACCCTTTGGCAATCACCAGATTGTCCTCTGTATCTGTGAGTCTGTTTTCCTTTAGTTTGAATTAGGAATTATTTTTTGATAATTTATTCAGAAATAAGAGGGTTTCAATTTTTAAAACCGAATGCACATACACA